>NC_135220.1:4476655-4481655 GCF_052324685.1 Brachyhypopomus gauderio | reverse complement strand
GTGTGTGTGTGTGTGTGTGTGTGTGTGTAGGCCCTACAAACTGAATGTAGGCTGGGATATTACACTCCACCATAGCATGGGGTGTGTGTGCTTATAGAGTTACATGTGAGAGGATTGGGTACACGTCTCCACCACAGCCACGGTCACTTGGCATAGCATGGCGCTCTTATTGATGAATGAGGGAAGTGGAGGAGTTCAGAGAAGCTAAGTCAGGGTCACCTTCAGCTACAGTCAGGGTCACCTTCAGCTACAGTCAGAGTCACCTACAGTTACAGTCAGAGTCACCTACAGTTACAGTTAGGGTCAGCTACAGTCAGGGTCAGCTTCAGCTACAGTCAGAGTCACCTACAGTTACAGTTAGGGTCAGCTACAGTCAGGGTCACCTTCAGCTACAGTCAGAGTCACCTACAGTTACAGTTAGGGTCAGCTACAGTCAGGGTCAGCTTCAGCTACAGTCAGAGTCACCTACAGTTACAGTTAGGGTCAGCTACAGTCAGGGTCACCTTCAGCTACAGTCAGGGTCACCTTCAGCTACAGTTAGGGTCAGCTACAGTCAGGGTCACCTTCAGCTACAGTCAGAGTCACCTACAGTTACAGTCAGCTACAGTCAGGGTCACCTTCAGCTACAGTCAGAGTCACCTACAGTTACAGTTATGGTCAGCTACAGTCAGGGTCACCTTCAGCTACAGTCAGAGTCACCTACAGTTACAGTTAGGGTCAGCTACATTCACGGTCAGCTACAGTCAGGGTCACCTTCAGCTACAGTCAGAGTCACCTACAGTTACAGTTAGGGTCAGCTACATTCACGGTCAGCTACAGTCAGGGTCACCTTCAGCTACAGTCAGAGTCACCTACAGTTACAGTTAGGGTCAGCTACATTCACGGTCAGCTACAGTCAGGGTCACCTTCAGCTACAGTCAGGGTCACCTACAGTCACAGTCAGCTACAGTTATGGTCAGCTACAGCTACAGTTAGGGTCAGATTCAGCTACAGTCACAGTCTGCTTTAACCACAGTTAGGGTCATCTACAGTTAGGGTCAGCTTCAGTTACAGTTCTCATTAGCCAGTAGTTCCTGGATCAAAGCTGGAGTTTTATTCTACTACATTGAAATAAGTTCCGAATGCAGTTTCCAAAATGTATTTCACCATGTTGGGAAGATTAAGTAATGAAACCCTACACAGAACCACTAGAGACTGGAACTGTCATAAGCATGGTTCCGTTGGTCTATAGCTAACTGGAACAGTCTGAAGGGGGCTGGGGTTTTGAGTGTGATTCCCCAGGCTTGTTCCTCTGCTTCTTCATGCTAAGAGCAGGTAGCGCAGTCAGCTAGTCTACACCTTCCCCTGGCTTAACGGTTACCTGAACATCTGAGCGTTTACTGTACAACAGTACCCACTGTGTTCCACACCTGATCAGTCCCACGCTCCTCACAGCTCTACACTGCTGTAAATTCCACTGCAACTCTGGGAGAAGTGACACGCTTCCCTTGATTTGAACAGACGTTGGAGTCAGACGGCTGCGATGCAGTGAGATCTAAAACAGGCCATGTTCAGGCTTATCTCTGCTGGATCCAGTGATGAATAATTGATCAGGACGGGAGTCCCACAACAGGCTCTGCACTGTGTGGAGAAGGAAGACAAGCCCTCCCGCCCTGGCTCAGCACACAGTCAGACACAGTCAGCACACACTCAGACACAGTCAGACACAGTCAGCACACACTCAGACACAGTCAGGCACAGTCAGCACACACTCAGACACAGTCAGACAGTTTCCCCAAAAGATTCAAAATCAGTACACAGACAGTGTATGTCTAATGTTCCTTATCATGAATGTGAGTAGCTTAGCCTGTTTTTGTTGTACATAATCAGTGGTGTACAGTAGCACTACAGCTGCTGAGGTGTGTAGCTCGGTGGACCTATGGGAAGCTCAGATCTCACAAGTGCAGTAAGAACTGCTATGGAGTCATCAGGTTCCTGAAGACTAAAGAAAATGTTCTTCCTGATAACAATGACTTCCTGCCAGTCTGAGCTCCTATAAACAGCATTGTCTCAACAGGATTCTCTCGCCCTCAGACAGTCCAGTACTGCTTCCCTGCCCCGCAAAACACACACACTCACTCACATGTGTATACACAAGTGCACACACATGCATGCAAACAGACACGCACACACACACACACTTTTACCTCTTTCTGTGTTGAAGAGAAAGCTCCTACTCAAGTTATTGCTTCTGGCAAAACTGACACCCCCCCCCCCCCCCCTCTCTCTATCTATCTGTCCATCCCTTCATCTCTTTCTCTCTCATCTCCCTCTTCTCATCCGCCCACTCTTCAGCTGTATGTCTGATGAGGACCCACAGCCCTCGTGTCTGTTACCAGCCTGCAGACCAGTCTGCCTCTGGATGGGGTTCTAGGGCCCCTCTGGATGGGGTTCTAGGGCTCTGTGCTAGGGCCCCTCTGGATGGGGTTCTAGGGCTCTGTGCTAGGGCCCCCCTGGATGGGGTTCTAGGGCTCTGTGCTAGGGCCCCCCTGGATGGGGTGCTAGGGCTCTGTGCTAGGGCCCCCCTGGATGGGGTTCTAGGGCTCTGTGCTAGGGCCCCCCTGGATGGGGTTCTAGGGCTCTGTGCTAGGGCCCCTCTGGATGGGGTTCTAGGGTTCTGTGCTAGGGCCCCCCTGGATGGAGTTCTAGGGCCCCTCTGGATGGGGTTCTAGGGCTCTGTGCTAGGGCCCCCCTGGATGGGGTGCTAGGGTTCTGTGCTAGGGCCCCCCTGGATGGGGTGCTAGGGTTCTGTGCTAGGGCCCCTCTGGATGGGGTTCTAGGGTTCTGTGCTAGGGCCCCTCTGGATGGGGTGCTAGGGCTCTGTGCTAGGGCCCCTCTGGATGGGGTTCTAGGGCCCCTCTGCTCTAGTGTAGCACAGCCCCACTGCATCTGCTTCCTCTTCCTCTGCCACAAGCCTTCACAAATGCCTTCTGATAGTGGGATTAATGCTAGCGAAGGAGCGTGTGTGTAACAGACTAACATTACGCGCTACCTAATGACTCATCCGTCTTTATTGCGTGTGATGTACCAGCGCAGAGGTGATTAAGAGCCCCGCATGGGGGGGGGGGGGCTCCTCTCAAGACGCTTCATTTCTATTGATCTGGCCACCTCCGATGTAATTAAACACGAGGCCATGTTTGCCAGCAGCTTGGCCCTGTGCTCACTGCAGTTATCATTACATCAGTGACCACAGCGGCCTCCGTCTCCACCGACGATTCATCATCATCATCACCGTCCCTCTCATTATCTTCCGCTCGCTTTTGATTTTGATCTGTGCAGTCATCGCTTCTCCGTGTATCTTCTTTACCAGAAGCATCAGGGTTGAATTACTGCTAATAATTGTGCTGATAAGATTACTGCTGTTGTTACGGATATTTTCTGCATAAATATTAATCAGTGTATTTCGGTGCAATCGATATATCAGTACAAGCGTCTGTAGTCATGTGTGATTCTCCAATCTGGGACCAAGACATGTTTTAACACCAAATTCACCAAATTAAAGCATCATTACTTGCTGGACTGAATGAGGTATTTTACTAACTCACCATGGCATTAGAGTGTGCAGTATTCTTACCAGTGCTTATGCTAGTGTGAGCTTTTAGAGCAGTACTGGGAATATGCTAAGCCCTGCTCTGCAGCTCCCCCTGCAGGCATGTTGAGAACTGCAGTGACTCCATATTGCTGCCCCTGTCCTGCAGTAGAGGGGCTTGAGGCTGCCTGCAGTGCTCTGGGGGAGGGATGGATCTCTCACACACAGCCCAGTGCACAAAGCGCTCAGGCCGTAAATGAAGTGAGATGATGATCTCCGACCCCATCCCACCAATCACCACGACCCACCGATCACCACAAAGCCCCGCCCCACCCGGCTCTGTGACCCCTCCCACCACCACTGTACCGCATCCCCCTCCACACCGCACTCGGCAACTGCGGGTTCTGTCTGTGTTCAGAGGGCCCGGTAACAGAGCGGCGGCCGTGGCAGGATGCGAGGTGTGTTTTGTGTGACGGGACGCGGGACCCGGCTCTGGTTCGCCCCCGACGTCAGATCGCCAGAGACGCTGCACTCCACAACACGACACTCTGAACCTGAAGCCTTCTGCTCTCCAACACAGCATCCACAGGGACGACAGCAGCGCCACACGGTGTCTGACGGTGCCCATAACTCTCCACAAACCTCCATATTTGAATCACTTGGTTAAAATCTGACAAGAGGTTGGAAGAACAACCTCAAACATATTGTGCTGAATTTTTCGATAGTTTCTTTAGATCTCAATTAGATTTTTGTGAGTGTCTGATACAGATTACCACAAAAACCAGTCACTGGAATCGTTATGCATTTCCTCACATAACCCAGTTAAACATCCGATGTCATGACCGGCTTCAACACAAACCCAAAGATGTGATGCTTGAGTTCAGCACCAGGATCGTGTGGGGTTCAGCACCAGGATCGTGTGGGTTCAGCACCAGGATCATGTGGGTTCAGCACCAGGATCGTGTGGGGGTTCAGCACCAGGATCATGTGGGTTCAGCACCAGGATCGTGTGGGTTCAGCACCAGGATCGTGTGGGTTCAGCACCAGGATCGTGTGGGTTCAGCACCAGGATTATGTGGGTCTCCAAAGCAGCAGCTGTAGCAAAGGCATCAGTCCACACATGCAAACCTCTCCAGTTACTCTTCTCTACAATAGAGGGTCGATAACATGTCATAGGAGTCATCTTGAGATGGATTACACCTCTGTCTATCGCTCCTGGTGTCTACATATCTTTCTCACTCTCTCTCTCTCTTTCTCTCTCACACTCACACACCACACACACGCACGCACAACACACACATACATGCACACACACACACACACACATGCACACACACACACACACACACGCCACACACTCAGACTGAGTAGCTCGGCGGCGCTGGTCGGTGTGTGTGAAGCATTCCTCTTCCTCTTCGACAACACTCCTCAC
>NC_135220.1:4466655-4474155 GCF_052324685.1 Brachyhypopomus gauderio | reverse complement strand
CCCAGGGTCACACACCTGCACCTTCCCTGTGTCCCCCACACGCCCACCCCAGGGGTCACACACCTGCACCTTCCCTGTGTCCCCCCACACGCCCACCCCAGGGTCACACACCTGCACCCTTCCTGTGTCCCCCACACGCCCACCCCAGGGTCACACACCTGCACCTTCCCCGTGTCCCCCACACGCCCACCCCAGGGTCACACACCTGCACCTTCCCCGTGTCTCCCCACACGCCCACCCCAGGGTCACACACCTGCACCTTCCCTGTGTCCCCCACACGCCCACCCCAGGGTCACACACCTGCACCTTCCCTGTGTCCCCCCACACGCCCACCCCAGGGTCACACACCCTGACCCTCACTATGGTTCCCCACTGGGCTCCACAGCATCCCCTCCCAGTAGGGGGGCGGGAGTTCCGTAACCATGGACACACTCCCAACAGCCTCACGATACCATCCCACTCCTGACACTATTTGTAGCTGATGGAAGCAGAGTCTCAAACCCACGCCAAACCCGTGCACGCTCGGACCAGCAGACCGAACAGCTCTCACCTTCCCACAGCGACCGTCTCCATCACACTCGGTGAAATACCATGGCACTGTGGTTGTCCTGGCAACTCACCGGTCCATTGGCTCCTCTGATGGGAACTGCTCAAGCGCATGACAGGTGGTTTTTTACTATTTATATATTCACACAGCTTTCATTTGGCTTGCAGAGCTTATGAGTAACTGAATCCGTCCCTGGTAATATGTAATATGTGCAAGTGGCATTTGTGCATACATATATATATATATATATATATATAATATATATATATATATATATATATATATATATATATATATATATATAAACATGATTGTTACATGAATCATCTTGGCTGCCATGTAATTAGCAACACCTTGCAGGTGTGCACGTAGAGCCTACAGACCACCCATCGCCATGCACTGTTGGGTCGGGTTCTGATCACATGACCACGACTGCCACAGCACTGACAGCGATACATACAAAGACCCCCAACGACACTGCTAAGTTCAATATACTGTAACCAGCTCAACTCCCACCGCCTTGACGATGCCATGTCAGCGTCCCTGCCGGCTGGGCTGGTCAACAGTCATCAGTGTGCACTGTTCCTATGGACAGGAGAGCAGCTGACCCACTGTGCACACTACACTCTTATACTACACACCTTCTGAAGCTGCCTGCACGCGCAGCGGAAGGGAGGCTTTCTATTGGCTGCTCAGTCCACGCTCCACTCGAGACGCCGTGTAAAATATGTTCTTATTATCCGTAAAGTAGAAAATTCCTTACAACACTGTATGCCTGCCGTCAAAATATAACTATTAACCTGTATGCATAGTTTTTTTTAATGAATTAAAACCATTTTTCTTAGCCACCAGTTCGGAGGCATATTAAGTCTATCTTTCAAATTCGGTCTGTCCCACAATTTTTTAAATGATTTAACATAGCATAAAATAACGCAGTAAGGTTTTATGTCTTTATCCTACATAAATGTACCTGGAAACTTACATTATGAATAGGCAATTAGTGTGCAGCACAACCTTCACATCCTATCTATTTAGCTGGAAAAAGCGTCATGTTAGTTCATCATACAGCATAGACAAAGGGGGATTAAAAACCCAACTTCATGGATCAACGGTAGGTCCATTTGAGCCACACGTATTCCGGTACCCAGTTCAGACCCATTCACGTGCCCGTATTAAGCCGGTTTGCAGAAGGAAACACGAGCGCAGAATTCTCACCGTTCATAAGGGCGTTTCCGCTGAATTCAGAAGCCCTCTTTAACTGTGGTCCACGGGGAGGCTGCTCGGTACCGGCGCGCTGGCGAGCCGCTCAGTTCGGGGCCTGCATCTTCTTCTCCGCTCAGGCGGCGAGGCGGTGATCTGTATCCGTGGTCACCCTCGCGGCTCGCGCGCGCCTGCGTTCCCTCGCGCTCACCACGCCTTCGAGTCACCGGCCACAAAGGGCAGCGCACGCGGCTGTGCGCCGACACCCCTCCACCCGCGGCGACGCCGTAGCTGCTACAACCGAACGCATCGCTCGTCGGTTGCACGTAACGGGATTACAAAAGGGAGACGGACGTTAATTGATGAGAACTGCACTAAAGTTTCAGTTGCTATGGATTTTGGATGCATTTAAAGGAAGATGTTTCTATTAAAGACATGACATATGAACTTAGTGACGTGGAAGCTTCCATGTATCTACTGTAAAACGTAAAAAATAAATGAGGTCCAGTTATTGACGTGTGACGTGACAGATGAACAAATTATGTAACTATATATATATATATATATATATATATAATATCTATATATATATATATATATATATATATATATATATATAATGTTACATATTTGTTACATATTTGTACACACAGTGCTTATAAGCTCATCAATTGACTCTTATTCTGGCATCATGTTAAAGTGTGTTAAAGATTTACGAACAAAGGCCCTCCTAACTGTTAATGCATTCTCACTACTTTACTCAGGGGATTCCCCCTCACACCCCCCCCCCCCCCCCCCCCCCCAAAAAAAAAAAAAAAACAAAAAGCCATACACACACCCAAACCTGGCCTAAAAGACGTAGCTCATTAAACTTCACCACCCCGCCATCTGTCTGGGGTGGGGCTAACCTCCGCCCTAATGAGTCTGTTCTACGGAGACGAAGGTTATATCCCATTCAGTGGCGTGAATGTGCAAGTCACTGTGCGGATGACAGACGGAGAAATACCATATGGGAAAAAACGTCACACGTCTGCTGCACGTGAGCCGAAGAGTGAGATGATGGGATTAAACGTCTCGTTTAAGTAACGATAGTGTGGTCCAGTACGGGTTTGCAGGCAGCGACCCAGGGGTTCGTTCGAATCTGTTGCAATGGAGCATCCGACTGTCCAGAAGTGTGTGTGTGTGTGGTGGGGGGGGGGGGGGGGGGGGGGGGGGGGGGGGGGGGGGGGCTTGGTCAGTAGGGCAGAAAGGAAGAGGAGAAGACAGCAGCACAGTGCAGTCACACACACATACACACACACACTTGAATGAATGAAGAACAGGACAGATCTCAAAAGGCGTCCTGATTGGGGGATTGAAATGGAGTTTTACTGGTGACACTGCTGCCCTGGTGGCCACAGGTGTATTTTGCACTGATAAAGGAGATAATACAACAGTGACCACGAAGAAAAGTGATCGAAGTAATCGAGTTTTTTTGGTTTTTTGCTTTTTTATTAACCTGTTGTATTATTAATTTCGTGGAAATAATTTTTTTTATAGTGTATGTATCTAATCAAAGCCAGTCGTATAAATGTGTAACCTATTAGATGTGACACACATTTCTATGTGAGAGATGACGTCTCCTGACATCTCAGTGTAACTCAGTCTGGTCCTTCAGATCGTCCTCGCGTTCGTCTTCTAGAACATTTGATTGTAAATGACATTCGTCATTATACTGTACATTAATAAAGACATTGCTATAGACCTCATTGGTCATTAAACTCCACATTAATGTGGATATATGAAGAGTATGAATTATTAATAATAGTATTTAGTACTATCAGTACTATTAATAATAGTACTAGTAGTACTATTATTAATACTATTACTATCAGTACTATTAATAATAGTACTAGTAGTACTATTATTAATACTATTAATAGTATATAGTATATGCATTGAGTAGTGCATTATTTAACTGTACTTTGTTGTCATAGACAACTTACTATGAAAAATTGTGGTATTGGCTGGGCACATGTTTCTCTAAAACACGAAAAAGTACCAAAAAGCCAAAAAGAGTAGCCTAGTCAAGGGTTTTAAACAGTCAGTGAATATCAAGATAATTATTATTGTATTGAAAAACATTCACTTATTTCCAGTAGAGTTTATATTTTAGTGGCTATTTGTTTTTCAAGCGCTAATTTGAATTTGTGTAGCAATTTACCCGTATCAACGTTTACAGAGAACTTGCACAATGGTAATGTTCGCACATGCCCCTCAGATATATGATTATAATTCAGGATGAGGGTCTAAAGTTAAGTAAACCTGCTATGGTAACACACGCAAATATTTGACAGGATCTTCTATACACTCAAGGCGGGGTCCACGGAGAGTAAATATTTTGTACGCTGTTTTATACTGACACCGTGTGGTCATTATTAGTACTTGACGAAGGCTGGAAAAGAATCGAGGGAGATATTTTGTGATATATTTGTGAATATGTCGTATAAGAAGAACTGCTCTGCTCACTGAGAGCTCAAACGCGCTGGGTGTCTAGTGTGACTGGAGTAGATATCTCTGCTTGGATCACTGACACGTTGAAGGTTATCAGTAGTTTAGCAACACTATAGGTAACGCCTTTTTAAAGACATCTCAGTCGATATCTTCTTATTATATAATGAGCTGCAGAAAAGCAAATATCGTCTGTATAAACGCACTGTAAGATAAATTCCCCTCTCTTATCACGGCCAATAAAAAGATGCTGACAGTGTCCGATCGAACCACCAAACCGGGGTGCGTCCTGGGATTTGTAGTTCTTTGTCATGTGCGCTTCCGTAAACTCTTCCTTCGTAGACCTCTCACCGAACTACAGATCTCTAACCAGTGAGCTGCTGGAGCGCAGACAGGACCGAAGAGTTGACATCACAGTGGCTGGTACTTGGTGTGTCTGAAAGAACTTGTTTGAACTACCGTGTTCTTCGGAACCAAACCCGACACTTGCGAGTATGCAGTCGGAATCTGGAATTGTACCCGACTTTGAAGTCGGGGAGGAATTTAACGAGGAACCAAAGACATATTACGAACTGAAGAGCCAGCCGTTGAAAAACAGGTCAGTGGATCTCCAAGCATGTCCCACTCCTGGTCCTGACAGCCCTGCTGAAGCCCACAAGTCCTCTTACAGTTCCGAGCGGTACAAAAATAACACATCTAATTTGGTTTGACATAGTTGGAGTTTTAGTTGGGCTTCATTACTGCATCGTTATAGTGATGGTGTGTTTTCCAGCAGGTCTATTTGATGGTTACAGTTATACAATGATCGTGGGTGTTGTCACTATTCAATATTTGCGTATAGCTTATGTGCCGTGTAGGCGGACCGGCTGTTAAAAGTTCTTAAAATGTTTCATTTACAACTAAGACAATTGAGCCCAAATGCCGCGTTCATGCACAGCAGTGATAAACCTTGCAACGTTGTGAATGAAATTGTTCTCGAATCGTGTCACTTGTGGATCTAAGCAAAAACACAGGACCGTGGTACTGGTCGTGTGTGTTGAGCGGCGGGTCAGCTGTGGACGGTGGTACTGGTCGTGTGTGTTGAGCGGCGGTCAGCTGGACCGTGGTACTAGTCGTGTGTGTTGAGCGGCGGGTCAGCTGTGGACGGTTGTACTGGTCGTGTGTGTTGAGCGGCGGGTCAGCTGGACCGTGGTACTGGTCGTGTGTGTTGAGCGGCGGGTCAGCTGTGGACCGTGGTGCTGACGTTTGGGTTTGTGGAAGTAAGATTCTGTGGCTTTGGGGGAATAAGCAGCAATCATCTGTCAGCTTACAACAGGCTGAGGATACAGACGCTGTGATTTCCAGACATTAATCGTCTGATCAAATAAAAAAAATCTAATTCTGGTTTAGTTCCTCCGTATTCCTCCAAGAGTTATTCTACCCATTCCTAATTCCAGACGTCCGTTAAATAAAGCCTTAAAGTACTCACATTCAGCTAAACGGCACATGATGTAACTTCCCCATTCCTAACATGCGAACTTCTTGTTCAAGAAATATTTACAGATGTCTTCAAAAACAAAAGAAAGAAAAACGAGACAAGGCAAAGCAAGTAACGCATCGCTTCTGTTTTTGCAGTTTCTCCGTCGTTGAGGTGGGGGTTCGCCGGTGTTCTAATAGCAACTTACAGAACCGTGCAGATTTCACTGTGAGTTTAGTTGGTAGTATTAGTTTAGTTTCGGATTTAGACTGGATATGTGTTTATTTTGAAGTTTAGACTGGCGTATAGTGTAGGTTGGAGTAAGGGTTTAGGATAGGGTATGAGATTAAGCCAGGGTAAGGGTTTAGGGTAAGGTATGAGATTAGGTCAGGGCAGGGCTCTCAAGTCTCACGCATTGAGCGTGTGACACACGCATTTGACCGTCTTCACACGCTCACACGCCACACTTCCGATTTCACACACGGCGAGAAAAAAAAATCTAGTTTATTTACCTCCGATATCTATGTCGCCCTCCACTGGCGATCGATCGCGATATACAACCCCCCCCCCCCCCCCCCCCCCCCCCCCCCCCCCCCCCCCCCCCCCAACAACTCACATTCGCCACCCCCCCTCAACAACTTACGTTAGCCACCCCCCCCCCCCCCGCTCAACAACTCACGTTCGCCCCCCCCACCCGCCCAACAACTCACGTTCGCCACCCCCCCCCCCCTCACACACTTGTTTACTGATTACACATAAGATTAGTCTTAGGGTACTTGGATCTTGACATTGGCCTGCTTTGACCTTTGCCCTGTGGAGCTGATCATCCCTGCCATTGACCTGATTGAATTACATAGCCTTGAAATAGACACTAGCAGAACAGTACAACAGTGAGGTGATTTACTCCACTGACCACAAACCAGTTTCTCACCAGTTTGAGTTATAAGACACAGTTTCTGCTGGCCAGAGATACAGCCTGTGTTCAGCTCTGTGAGATTTAGCCTGTGTTGAGCTCTGCTAAAATGCAGCCAGTGTTGAGCTCTGTTAAGACACAACCCATGTTGAGCTCTGTTAAGACACAGCCTGTGTTGAGCTGTGTTAAGATGTAGCATGTGTTGAGCTGTGTTAAGATACAGCCTGTGTTGAGCTCTGTTAAGATGTAGCATGTGTTGAGCTGTGTTAAGATGCAGCCTGTGTTGAGCTCTGTTAAAACACAGCCTTTTTTTTTGGGGGGGGGGGGGGGGGGGGGGTTGTTGGTTTTTTGTGTTATTGATTGTTTTTGTTTTGAAAAATTGTAATGCAAAAACGCTGTCTGATACTTGTCTTTCAAGTATCTGCTCAGTTCAATAAAAATATACGTAAAAAAAAAAAAAAAACACAGCCTGTGTTGAGCTGTGTTAAGATGTGGCCTGTGTTGAGCTGTGTTAAGATGCAGCCTGTGTTGAGCTCTGTTAAGATGTAGCATGTGTTGAGCTGTGTTAAGATGCAGCCTGTGTTGAGCTCTGTTAAGATGTCAGACACTCAGCTTCTGTTTTGGGAAGCTTTTTCCTATTCCATTCAGAATCAACTTTATGACTTAATTGGTAATTCTAAACTAGTGGTTTTATTACTCAGGTGTCATTACATTGTTACTAACATTGTTACTGTGCCGGTGAATGTTAACTTGGTGCACTCCTTTGTCTTGAAACAATGGCGTCATTTTCGATAGAAAATCATGTAGATATGGCCTGGATGCAGTTTCTGTAAGAAAAGAAACATGCACTTCCTATTTCCCAGTGAGATGTTTGCTGAATTAGTGTGCTGTACA
>NC_135220.1:4391655-4461655 GCF_052324685.1 Brachyhypopomus gauderio | reverse complement strand
CACGCAACCCATCACAGGGTTAGTGGGAAGTTTGTAAAGAATCATCAGTGTAGACTGAACGCTGCAAAAGTACTTACACCTGTGATCGCTCCCAGCAAACGTGGGAAGGTAAGACAGAATCTTTTCTGGTGCAGAATACTCAGTTTTTTATCACTCTTTATATTAGGGCATTTTGTACAGTATTTTTTTTACTGTTTACTGCTGTGCTGTATTATAGTTTATTTGTTGTAATTGTATTTCTCTGATGGGGATAAGGAGATGTAGGATATGTGTCTGGGATGATTAAACTAAGGGTAATGTGTGGGGTCCATTTTAAGTCTCTCACATTCTGCTCACATGTGAACTGCATTATTTTTGCTGACTGATGGGAACGTTCCCCTGTGCAGGGTTATGTCGGGCTCTGGGATTAAAAGGACAGCTATTCTGCTGTGCTGTAACAATTTAGTCATTTAGTAGCTTTTAGGTTTTTTTCGCAGTGTGTTAGCTGTTCGACCTCCTCTACAGCCTGCTCTGTCAGAGAGAGAGAGAGAGAGAGAGAGAGAGAGAGAGAGAGAGAGAGAGAGAGGAGCGGAAGAGAGAGAGAGAGAGAGAGAGAGAGAGGGAGCGGAAGAGAGAGAGGGAGAGAGAGAGAGAGGAATAGGGAGGGAAAGAGAGAGAGAGGGAGAGAGAGAGAGAGAGGGAGAGAGAGGAATAGGGAGGGAGAGAGGGGGAGAGGGAGAGAGAGAGAGAGTGTCAGAGAGAGAGAGGGACAGGGAAAGAGGGAGCGACAGAGAGAGGGAGATAGAGAGAAGGAGGATTGGCACAGCAAACAGGACAGAGGCCAGTGAACAAACCCTAATTATAGAAATAGGAGACGACAAGTTGAGATTGAATGAGTGGGTCCTTCCCAGATTCTCTGCACATATGATAACAAAGAGGCCTGCTCTGTGTGGCGGGGGAGGCTCCCAGCATTACTGTGTTTGTAAGTCACCTCTCTGTTGGGTCAGAATACTGCTGTTTCAGGTGAGGCAGGGCTTAAGGATGCAGAACCTTCACTGTCAATTGATTTTGGTTCGCTTCACGCTAGCTAATCTGTCTCTTTTTAGGAGATATGATCTCACCCTGTTAAAACTTGTGAACTGTACAGTGTGTTAGCTCCTCTGTGTGTGTGTGTGTGCGTGCGTGTGTGTGTGTGTGTGCCATATCGTTGAAGAAGTGGTGAAAAGGTGAGAGGGTGCTGTCAAGCATGCTCTGTAGTAATTAACACTGGAGAGAGAGAGAGAGAGAGAGAGAGAGAGAGAGAGAGAGAGAAGACAGGAGCCCACACCCCTTCCCACAGCACCTGTAGTGACATCACACCCTCAGAGAAGGTGACTGTGAAGGTGAACTGTGAGCCTGGCAGGATGGAGTGCCATCTAGTGGCACTCGGTGTTGGGCTGTTCTACACACTCCTGTGTTCTCTGGGGAAGGTGTCAGACTGGGGCCTATTACATGACATTTTGATGTCAGCTGCCATGCCAAGATGTGTTCAACTGCCATGTCAAATTAACAGCTACATTTTTATTATAGCTGTCTTTTCTAATTTTAAGTGTATCATTAGGTGTATTTGCATCTGTCAATAAAAACGGTTTCGATTTTTCTAAGCCAAAATGTTGTCGTATACAGTGATGTCATGTATAGGTTGGCATGTGGGGGTTCATTTGATTTCATCTGATATAAAATATTTTTTTCAGTTTTATAGCTCTCATAGTCCAGATTCCTATCCGGTTTCCATGCAGGGCTTAGTCACAACTCTTCCTTCCCTTAATATGATCTTTGTAATGTCAACACACACACAAACACACCCACTCATGCATGCAAACACACCGTGTTAGTGGCTGTCTGTGGTTGTGTATGTTTCACTCTGCACCCCTGCCTGGGATTGGAGTAGCCAGCACTGGTGCCACCCCCCTCTTCTCGCTCACACACACACACACACACACACACACACACACACACATGCTTGCCAGGCTAGCGTGACAGGCGAGGCTCTCCAAGGGCGATGGGTACACCTTCAGGCCTGTGTGACTAACATGGAGTCGCTGGAAGTGTTCAGGGCCCACTGTTACCACACGGCTCACGGCAGCCGCTCGTGAGTACAAGAGTCATGACACTGGAGCGCGCGCGCGTGTGTGTGTGTGTGTGTGTGAGAGAGAGAGTGTGGGTGCATGTCCACTTATGTCAGTGCATGTGCTATATTAAAATCTTGACATATAAATATCCTTACAAGTTCATGCATAATAACATTAAACTAGTATGTGTTCTTTTCTAGGAAGTATTGGAAGGATGTTTAATTTTATTTATTTCTTTGAGCTGTATTTAAAGTTTAAGTTCTCAAATGTCCAACATGGGTTGATGTTGATTCTTAATGGGTATAATATAGAAATATTAATATAAAAATTCTAATGTAAACAGAAGATTGGCAGTGGTGTGTCACACATCTGCTGAAGGTCCAGTTGGTGAGTGTTGTAGTCTGTTGGGAATGTTTGGGAGTTAACGTGTAGGTTTGGTTTCATAGTGTAGGTACTGTGGTTAACAGCTCTCTCCACATTTGGAAGCTTTTGCTCTACACTGATTCAGGGTCAGCTTTCCCTATCTGAATCCCACATTAAGCATTATTACCTACTCTGCAAAAATCTGCTCTGAGATCAGTCGCTGATGAAACACTGATGATCTGGCAGCCTAAGGGAGGAGGACGGCCTCCTTCTGACACTGCCCACTCGGCTGTCCTCTGATTGGCTGCTGCTTTCTCGGAGTTAGGGGTGTGTCCACATAGGACTATGAAGCTATTGTTTTTGCTGCCACACATACACATAGGACAGAGATGGTGTGTGTGCATAGCACACACACACACAAACGCGGACGATTACCCTCAGCATAGCACATAACACAAAGTCTTTCTCTCCAATAGCAGGAGAACCACTGTTTAGAGTGGAAAGCCTAGAAGTCCAAATATTATGCACAGGGTTCGCCAGTGTGGCAATATTTTAGAGCTTAAAGTGACTTTGGATTAACTTTGCATTTGATGAAGGTTAAATCCAACTAAATTTAATTTGCCCTTTAAGGGGAGTCTAAGACAAAACTTAATTTGTTTTTGAAAAAGAAAATTACCACTTGAGCGTCTCATTTCTCCAGCTGCACATTTATACCTAAAACCCCTAAAACCTACGAACCACCCAAGACCCAAGACCAAGACCTAAGACCCACCTAAGACCCCTAAAACCTTCCTAAGACCCATATTATACACATAACTGATCAATTTAAATTAAACAAACGTGACACAAACATCAGTGTCTTTTTATCATATTCATCTGAGTCGGGACGTCTCATGCTCGTTGGGTCTGAAGAGGTACGGTGTGAGCAGAAGCAGCGGAGCTGAGGTAAACTTCCTTCCAGAGGCCGCCTGTATTTGGTTGGAGAGTGTCAGCATTTCTAGCCCGCATGAGTGGACGGCTGGAGCCCATGACTCATGGACGCCAGCGGCACCTTCCTGAGACAGGGCAGATGGTGGTGCCTCTCCCTCCGTGTTCCCCGCCTGGGCAACACGGGACCAGTGCTGATAATTACCCACCGCCAATTAATGCTTCATTATTTTACTGCCACCTCAATCAATTAATGCCTCAGTGGGTCATTTTGTACAGATCTCGAGGCTTCGTGCAATGACTCGTTAATAGTGGTTTTGATTTATGTATGACTTCTCTGAGTTTGCATAGCTGTGCTTTAACCCTACAGATGAATAGCTGATGCCCGGAATTGTGTTTTATTACCAAATTCATTATTATTGAATTTTTGATACATGTACTATACATATTTTGATACATTTGCTATAACATGGAAGTGTTTTAGCCACAAGTCCTGATAAGGGTGTCTGTAGTTTCACGTACAGGGGCTTTTAAAGTACTACCCCAAAAACATGGAGGTGAGGTAAAAATTGGCTACACTAAAAATGTTCCTGGTGTGTGTGTGTGTGTGTGTGTGTGTGTGTGTGTGTGTGTGTGTGTGTGTGTGTGTGTGTGTGTGTTGTGTGTTTGTGAGTGACCGTGTCTGTGTCTGTTGACTGAATATAAACGCTGAGTGCAGGGTGTTGATTGTAAAGCCTCCGTGCGTACTGAGAAAGGCACTAAGGGTTAACTTCATTCATCTTCGGGCTAGCCTCCTCCCTGCTTCAGACTAATGGTGTATAGAGTAGCAGGGATCGAGTGTTTGGGGGCGCTTCCCTAAATGCAGCAAAGCTAAGCAGGCAAGATGTTGTGCAACTTCCTGTTGTGTGCTTTTCTGTGTCCGAGCGAGACTGGATTTCTGTTCCTATGAAGACTTAAATCCCAGCTGTACCTCGGCTGTGTTTGAAATAGCCTGCTACATGCTACACGCTACTTACGTACTGAATGGGCCCCAAATGAGTTTGCTGTATGCAGTATGCAGTATGAAATTTAATGTTTCCAGTACTCAAAAGATACTCGGATGACGTACTACCTCCACCAAATATTCTTTGTGGTGTACGGCACCCTGTCAAGAAATTATCATGGAAAATCTGTCCCAATTGGGCAGAACCTCCGTCACGTGACTTTGTGGTATGATTTGCATTTGTTGTGTACTGGACACTATACTGCATACTGTTCTGCTGACCAGTATCCAGTACAGTATATACTGAGTGTAGTATGAAGTATACAGTATGTAGAAGACTATTTCAAACAGAGCCCATTGTTGAAGCGCTTCATTAAACTGTTACTGCATTAAACTGTTACTAGACATCAAACTGCACTTCCTCTGATTGGCCAATTTAGTACATCATGTGACATATTACTGTTTACTGAAATAATGAACATCTGAACTGCTAACTTTTTACCTAAAAAGTTCCCATTGGTAAAATCTGTCCAGAACTGTTGCTTCTTTGGGTTCTTCAGATTGGCGTTGAGTCCATCTTGGTCTGTGTGATAAAAACTTTACATTTGAAGGTGTAATTTAACCGTGCTGAGATTTTCAGGTGATAGACATTCTGAAGAGTGCACAACACTTTGTGGTCTGAAGAGTGCTGTACACTGATCTCTCCTTAACATTTACTTTGTCTTTCCAGTTTCTTTTAACGTCCAGTTGAATGTCTATTTATGAAAAGTATATTTTTCTATTCAAAATGTGAGTCCATTTTTTTCCATTTTTGGTGTATGTCTGCTCCTTACTAAGGAGTAATTCTGCTTCTCCTCCCCCAATTCACTCATTTCTTTCTTTCTTTCTTTCTTTCTTTCTTTCTTTCTTTCTTTCTTTCTTTCTATCTTTTTCCCATCTGTCTCCTGTGTGTCTATCCATTTTTCTTACTACTTCTTTCCTCCATCTCTTTCACACACTGCCACTAACTTTCACTTTCCATCTCTTTCCCTCTCTTTTCATCCCTCTCTCCGTTTCTTCTCTCTCCACCTCTCTCTCTCTGCAGTAATTCTCTGGAGCAGCAGTGTAGCTCCTCCCGACCTCCACTGGGCTTGTCCTCGTCAGCTGTGACCTCGCGGATCCTTCTCCGTCAGCAGCTGATGCGTGAGCAGCTCCAGGAGCAGGACAGACGTGAAGAGCAGCGTCGACGTCACCAGGCCTCGCCCTACACCCAGCCCTCGCACGTCCACAGCCCTGCCATCAACGTCAGCTCCCACAGCAGCCTGCCTACTGCCGCCCAGGTGCCCATGGAGGTGCTGAGGGTAAGAGAACACCGTCAGGCTTGGGAGTGACTGTGTCCCCACATCCACAGACAGGCTTGGGTGTGACTGTGTCCCCACATCCACAGACAGGCTTGGGAGTGACTGTGTCCCCACATCCACAGACAGGCTTGGGTGTGACTGTGTCCCCACATCCACAGACAGGCTTGGGAGTGACTGTGTCCCCACATCCACAGACAGGCTTGGGAGTGACTGTGTCCCCACATCCATAGACAGGCTTGGGTGTAACTGTGTCCCCACATCCACAGACAGGCTTGGGAGTGACTGTGTCCCCACATCCACAGACAGGCTTGGGTGTAACTGTGTCCCCACATCCACAGACAGGCTTGGGAGTGACTGTGTCCCCACATCCACAGACAGGCTTGGGAGTGACTGTGTCCCCACATCCACAGACAGGCTTGGGAGTGACTGTGTCCCCACATCCACAGACAGGCTTGGGAGTGACTGTGTCCCCACATCCACAGACAGGCTTGGGAGTGACTGTGTCCCCACATCCACAGACAGGCTTGGGTGTGACTGTGTCCCCACATCCACAGACAGGCTTGGGAGTGACTGTGTCCCCACATCCACAGACAGGCTTGGGAGTGACTGTGTCCCCACATCCACAGACAGGCTTGGGTGTGACTGTGTCCCCACATCCATAGACAGGCTTGGGAGTGACTGTGTCCCCACATCCATAGACAGGCTTGGGTGTAACTGTGTCCCCACATCCACAGACAGGCTTGGGTGTAACTGTGTCCCCAAATCCATAGACAGGCTTGGGAGTGACTGTGTCCCCACATCCACAGACAGGCTTGGGTGTGACTGTGTCCCCACATCCACAGACAGGCTTGGGTGTAACTGTGTCCCCACATCCACAGACAGGCTTGGGTGTAACTGTGTCCCCAAATCCATAGACAGGCTTGGGAGTGACTGTGTCCCCACATCCACAGACAGGCTTGAGTGTAACTGTGTTTCCACATCCACAGACAGGCTTGGGTGTGACTGTGTCCCCACATCCACAGACAGGCTTGGGTGTAACTGTGTCCCCAAATCCATAGACAGGCTTGGGAGTGACTGTGTCCCCACATCCACAGACAGGCTTGAGTGTAACTGTGTTTCCACATCCACAGACAGGCTTGGGTGTGACTGTGTCCCCACATCCACAGACAGGCTTGGGTGTAACTGTGTCCCCAAATCCATAGACAGGCTTGGGAGTGACTGTGTCCCCACATCCACAGACAGGCTTGGGTGTGACTGTGTCCCCACATCCACAGACAGGCTTGGGTGTAACTGTGTCCCCAAATCCATAGACAGGCTTGGGAGTGACTGTGTCCCCACATCCACAGACAGGCTTGAGTGTAACTGTGTTTCCACATCCACAGACAGGCTTGGGTGTGACTGTGTCCCCACATCCACAGACAGGCTTGGGTGTAACTGTGTCCCCAAATCCATAGACAGGCTTGGGAGTGACTGTGTCCCCACATCCACAGACAGGCTTGAGTGTAACTGTGTTTCCACATCCACAGACAGGCTTGGGTGTGACTGTGTCCCCACATCCACAGACAGGCTTGGGTGTAACTGTGTCCCCAAATCCACAGACAGGCTTGGGAGTGACTGTGTCCCCACATCCACAGACAGGCTTGGGTGTAACTGTGTCCCCAGACTAAAATCTACTGTTGCATTTGCAAGAGGCATCGATAGTTGGTGTGAACAGTCAAACAGAACATGCTTGACTGAACTGAGATCAGTGTTTAACCAAAAGGAATTTTAACCGTGAACTGCTTTGTAGCTACCTTTATTAAGCAGATGGAAAAATAACGTACACCTTTTGTTGTGTTACTAACAGATACACACACACACAGACACGTGTGAACCCTCGGAGTGTATACACAAATGTGTTGCTTCTGTTGCTAATTTGATGTTCCCACTCCAGATTTTGTTTTCAGCTCTTTTAAACCTGCGCTGCTCTCTTTCTCTCCTCCGCTCCCTCCGTCTTTACCGTGCCGTCGTTCGGTGGAGCGTGCTTTATTCCGGGGCTGTGTGGAAGGCAGCAGAGAGACAGGAAAGGTGGGCCGGAGGAGTGAAGTGTGTTAAAACGCATACGGGGATTATCTTCCCTCTGAGAGTTTCTCTTTAAGGCATGCTGTGCTTACAGCCTCTTGGCTTTAGCCATCCTTAATCCTATTTGCACTGCTACATTCACATCTTTTCATAGCTTTGATTCCATGTTAGTCTGCAGAACTAGACGCTGTTGTTGATCTTCTGTGCTGCTGGACACAGACTGTGATCATTACTACCAAATCCACCGCACAAGATCACGGAGCACTGATGCTACTTGGTAAGAGTTTAGATCAGGTTAAAATTGTTTATTGCTGAACATTTGATGGCATTGCCATGGGAACAAAGGAGGTGTGTGTAATTGTTTGGTTGATTATTACAGTATTTTGGAGACTCTGGATTATAAGTATATGGTGTATGTGGCTTTATGAGATTTTGGTTTTTGATGTGAACTCATTGCAACAGCAATAGACGTTTTTAAATCTTACTGTTATTCCCTTTCTTCTGAAGTGGAGAGTATAACATTGAATATTCAGTATCAAATGTGTGTATCTCTTGCATGCATATCTATCTATCTATCTATCTATCTATCTATCTATCTATCTATCTATCTATCTATCTATCTATCTATCTATCTATCTATCTATCTATCTATCTATCTATCTATCTATCTATCTATCCAGTGAGAGTGAGAGAGCTATATTACAATAATTAATTAATTACAAATTAATTAATAAACAAATGAAGAGTGATACCAAAACACATCAGAGAAAAATGGTGATTCACATGTTTTCTCCTTCGAGTGTAATGTAGATTAATAATGCCCTCAGTGTCTCAGACATGAAGGACCGTTGAAGTGTTGGAAATCAGTGCCACAGGACAACAGATCTGTGATGGGACCCTCTCAGTCCCGTTTTAAACATCATGTCACACACACAGAACTGTTTTATATTTCAAACATTTAACATTAAAAAAATGCTTATGCTTCACTGATAATATCTGTTTTGTTTTGAGACCAGATTTACATTGTAGGATTTGTATTTTTAAATTCAGCATCTTGAGAGCACTTTAAGGAGACTCCAGATACATTAAAGTCTTAGCCTGTGAATGGGTAAAGCATTAGCGCACAGGTTGTCCTACACTGGCGTCTCTTTCCTCACATATCCCTAACGAACAACGTCCTCCGCCCTTTGACCAAGAACTGTCGCCCCTTCAGATCAGCAGTGAATTCTGCCTTCTTTGGATTTAGATTAGCTTGTTTTGGTCCAGGTTGCTCTTCAATTAACATTTTGAGAAGAAACAGATCTGACTGAATCTCCCAATCTCTCTCATGTTGTACATGGAAAAAATGTATGGTCATTAGAATGTAAAGCTAAAGATGTTTTAATTTTCTGGCAAATGAATTGAACAAGGAATTGATCGCATTCTTTTACAAACCCTGCTTTTTGAGAGTGCAAGATTATTGAAAGCGTCTCAGTATAATTTCGTTTATTTAATTCTCCTCTTACCACAGATTAAAATATGCATCTTGACATATCTTTATAAACATATTTGATCCTCATAGACGTGCAGCCTTAACACAAACAGCAGTTATCCTGCTCCTTTATCGCCATGATCTTTTAGCGCCGGAGCGTTATGACTTAACATGAAACATTGAACTAGACAAGCGTGAGAAATGCGCGCTCCACTCGAGGAGACGAAGGCATGTTGATCCTGTGCGCAGTCGTGCAGCAGTGCGCGCGGCCAAAACCTCCACGCGCGTGCGACTCTGCGAGACGCTTGTCCGTGATTAGCGTGGCAGCCCCCCCCCCCTCTTCAAAGCCACACGAAATGAGCTTAGGGGTACCTGCCAGACCCGCTAGACCTTACAGGTGCAGACCCGAAGCTTAGATGATTTGTTTAAAGACCGAACGGTCTCTTAATTACCCGAGAGAACTTTGTCCCATAGCGGAACAAGAATTGGACCGGTTTAGGTGCGGCGGACTCGACCTGTGCGCGGACTGGAGGCTAATTCAACAAAGAATGTCCATGATTAACACCACTCCGTCCACTCTGTAGCCTGTTCAATCGTAAGACTGAAAAAAGCTTCTAGTAACTTCTAGTAACTGGCTTTAGTAACTTACACTACTGACGACACTGTAGACTTTAGTAAGACACTTTCATAAATTACTCGCTAAACAATATTATTAATAAATTTTTTTGTTATTGCTAATGGCCCTGGAGGTTGGGGTCATAAAGTGTTCTTACAGAATTTAAATCCAATTCCATACTTCTGCGTGTAAGTAGGCCCATAGTCTGATCCTGAATTCAGTCTTAAATGATCGTTTTCAAATCAGAATTGTTCCTGTGCACATTTATTTGTTTTGACCTGGCTTGTTTTCAGCAGCTGACATTTTGTTTGTGACATGTCATGCTACAATCTGTTCTATGAAACTCATCCACCCACACACACACACACACACACACACACACACACACACAGAATTGTGATTTGTCATACATGTGACTTGTTTCAACACTTTTGCTTCCCTGAAGAAATAACTTTGGAAGCAAAAAACACACATGGTCATCTATGTAGTATGAAGCCCCCCCCTCCCTGTCTCATTCTCTCTCTGACACACACACACACACACACACACACACACACACACACACACACACACACATGCATATACACACAGAAGAGGAGAGCTTTCTACTTATGAAAGCAATAGATAATATTCCTAATTTTCTTGTTTCAATAATATAATATTTTAGCAGTTATTGCAGGATACAAAAAACTACACACACGCATTATTGAATTGTGAATTATTTCCAATAATTAACAGGCAGCTGTAAAAATGCAAAATGAAACTAATCTAACTGTTTAGTGTATTCAAATTGTCACCTTTTTACGGTTTGTTGCTCTAAATATGGTTTGTTGTCCCATAAATGTCCTGTAGATCCAGATAAGGTTTCTGGTTCAGGCCACACAGTGGTAAGAGCTCTCCGCATGCTGGCACATTTCACCACAGGGATGCAGGGAGCATTCGGAAAACACGGAAGTCTTCTCCCATGTAAAACAAAAAGCCAGAACTTTGTTCTTCATAAGAGCTTTGTGAGAGAGGCTGTTTCTAATGTCGTTGATTTTAAATGATAAGGACGTTCTGAGGCTCAGGAGTCCACAGGCCGTCTAGCAACAGATGTCCATTATCACTGAACCTGACTGCTAGACAACAAGCTGCATTCTTTCACCTTTTTACCTCTCTCCAGCTGCCTCACATTTAATCCTGAAATTCAGATTCCCAAGTGCTTTTTTTGTATTTTATTTCAAAAAAGAGCGTGACCATACGCTGACCTCTGACCCTCACCAGTTCCCTCTCATGTGGTTGGTTTGCCATGTGTTTCACACTTTGCGCATCTGGTTATCCAACAGCCTGTGTTGTAGGACTCGGGCACGGCGGTTGCCCTGGTAATGACTGGAGACAGGGTTCCTGCTGTGCTGGTCTCATGATGCGTTCACAGTCTCTAGCGTAGCAATAGCTCAACCGCTAGTCCATCTGCTGCACTGCAAATGAACTGCATTACAGTGAGCAGAATTAAATAATTTACATTATGTTCAAACATATAGAATGTGGTTTTTCAAAAGCTCCAACGACAGCAAAAATTATGTACTTCATCTTTTGGTGGTGTCACGTTGAGGACCCCGGCCCCTCCCTTTTGGGCGTGTGTTTACGTAGTCTACGTGCATCGTCTGCGTCTGTGGATATTTCGTGGTGATGGCTATGTCATGTGATAATCCGTCTCACCTGTGAATCGTCTCGTAATCACCTGGGGTTAATGTGGTTTGTCTATTTAATGTGCGCTCGCGCAGTGTCCTGTGCTCGTCGTTGTCTACAGTCTACACGTTGTGTGTGTATCTCTGTTCTCCGTGCGCTATTGCGCAATATTATATGTTGATTAAAGTGACGTTTGCCACTAAAGTACGGATTCTGTGTCTCGTCCGTCTACCGCCGCCCAGCGTCACAGAACGACGAGCCGTCTGAGACACCAAGTGAAAGATGCCGGGCTATAAATCAAAGCCAAAAAAGGGAAAGAAACCCAGCAAGCGGCATCACCGCTCTTCTCCCTCTCCATCTCGGGAGCGGTCGCCCCTGCGGGTGGGCGTGCTCGAGCTGGAGGAGGACACCCCCGGTCAGGAGGAAGGCTCCTCTCCGCGCCAGGAGGCTGTGCCTACGCAGGAGCAGCTGGAGCAGGATCCTGTCTGCGCTTTCCAGCTGGCCGCGGCACGGGGGACGCAGTACCCCGAGTTGGCGAAGGAGCTCCGCGAGGGGGCGGTGCGGATTTGGCGTGAGCGCCAACGACGCCTTTCTCCAGCACGCGCCCTCTCGCCCCTGAGGGTGGACTCCTGCGTCTACGGGGCGGTCGAGTCCACCCCGGAGAGCGAGTTCGGGGAGGAGGACTCCGAGGAGGAGCAGGAAGGAGAGGACTACCCCCCTTCTATATGCGACGCCTCCACCGTGGACTACGGTGGAGAGGAGGAGGAAGAGGAATACCCTCCGTCAGAGGACTCCGCCTCCACCGTGGACTACGGTGGAGGGGACGGAGAGGAATACCCTCCGTCGGAGGACTCCGCCTCCACCGTGGACTACGGTAGGGAGAAGGCGGAGTCGGAGGAAGAATCGGAGGACGAGGATTACCTCCCTCCGCCCGTGTGCCCCTCTCGCACCGCAGAGAAGGGTGAGGAGGAGGAGGGCTCCTACACTACGGAGGAAGAAGAGAGCCCTCCCCCCTCAGAGAGGTCTGCGGAGACCGTAAGAGGGAAGCGGACGCCCTCTTCCGCTTGCTCCAGAGACAGTGATATGGACTGCTCCCGGGGTGGCAGCCCGGAGCAGCCCATGGAGTGGAGCCAGGGAGAGGAGGAAGAAATGGAGACCGAAGGGGACCACTCACACGGCCCGTTCGGTCAGTCCGTCCGCCGCGCTGCCCCTGGCACGTCAGCCCGCCGCGCTGCCCCTGGCACGTCAGCCCGCCACGCTGCCCCTGGCACGTCAGCCCGCCGCGCTGCACCTGGCACGTCCGCCCGCCGCGCTGCACCTGGCGGAGAGTCCGCAGCAAAGGCAGGAGGAGCACCGCCTACCGCAGCGCCTGCAGCAGCAGCAGCTCCGGACCTCTCTCCCCTGCTCGCTCTCCTCCTGGCGCGAGGCCTGGCGCCCATGTCGTGTGTGTGTGTTCCCGTGTTTGTCAGTCTTCCCCTTTGTGTACCAAACCCGTTTTTCCCTCTTGTGCCACTGTGTGTGAGCGTGCCTGTTTGTGTGTTTGTGAACGTTCCGTTTAATGTGTCTTCCGTCTTTTCCCCCGTCTTCCCAGGGAGGGTGTTCTAGGCGGTCCGTGGCGGACGCTTCACCAAGGGCAGTCACCTCCCAGACGCAGGACTGAGCGCGTCGGATCCGCCCATCGTCGTGGGTTCGGGGCACTCGGTCCTGTTGGCACCCCGGGACGGGTAGTGCCCTTGGAGGGGGCGTCTGTCACGTTGAGGACCCCGGCCCCTCCCTTTTGGGCGTGTGTTTACGTAGTCTACGTGCATCGTCTGCGTCTGTGGATATTTCGTGGTGATGGCTATGTCATGTGATAATCCGTCTCACCTGTGAATCGTCTCGTAATCACCTGGGGTTAATGTGGTTTGTCTATTTAATGTGCGCTCGCGCAGTGTCCTGTGCTCGTCGTTGTCTACAGTCTACACGTTGTGTGTGTATCTCTGTTCTCCGTGCGCTATTGCGCAATATTATATGTTGATTAAAGTGACGTTTGCCACTAAAGTACGGATTCTGTGTCTCGTCCGTCTACCGCCGCCCAGCGTCACAGGTGGGTCATCTTCAGGTCATCTTTAGGTTCATCTTAAGGAAAGCTTAAGTAGAAAGCTGAACACAGGATGGTCTCTGCACTGAAAAAAATAAAGCATTGGGTCAATGTAATAAAATTGAATTAATCAATCACACAAATTTTTTTTCATTGAATCAATCCAAAAAACTAAATTCATTTAGTCATGAATTAAGTTTTTTGGATTGAGTCAATGAAAAAAAAATTCGTGTGATTAATTCAATTTTATTACATTGAGCCAATGCTTTATTTTGTTCAGTGTGCTATGATAATAAAGGTAATAATAATAATAATAATAATAATAATAATAATAATAATAATAATGGTTTTATCATATTAAACTAAACACTGACAAAACACTGCTGAGAAACCAACCACACTGGGCTAACAGGTAGTGGTGTGGGTGTGGTCTTAATATTTTAATGAGCAGGAGAGATTGACAACTGGCTGTCACAGAGTCACACCCTGCAACATGATTCAATCAGAGATGAAGACAATGGTGCAAGCAAGGAGGATCATACAATTATACATTATAGATAATAATTATAGATGTTCAGATCTATAGGAGATCAATCTGAAGGTAGTGGGTAAGACAAATGAATGAGTGCTGTTTTCTTTCAGGATGAAACTGTAACTGTCCTCTTAGATAAAGTGGCAAGGTCTTTGAAAGGTCAAAACTGCACGCACCCCAACGCACAACCACGCTGTCTAGCCTTGATAACCGTTGAATGAACTCTGGTGATAGCAACTCTCACAAAGCTTTACCTTTCATTTCTGCAACACATTTGACATTTCATGTGGAGGAATTCTGGTGAAATTAGACATTTGCTGGACATTTGGACACACTTTTTGTAAGCATGTTGTGAGCCCAGAAGATCAAAATGAACCGAATTAGAAAGGACCACAGACTTAGGTAGGGATTTATTATCAAGGTTACTACACATTATGACGAATGAAATTTTTAATATTTAAAAACAAATGTGTGTTCTTTGTAAATATTATTCTCTGTCTGCACGCCCTCAAATGTGTTCCTAGGAGTGTCTTTATTGCAGCTCACGTTTGTTGCATCAGGCTCTTACACAGTCCTACACTGTGTTAATCATTAATCAACTTCGAATAACCAGCCAACCACTAACAGTTTGGCCTTCTGAGTTAACTAGACAGAGAAGCATCATACCATCGGTCCCCATGTAGATGACTTTTGTTTTGGAAAAGTAGCATTTGTTTATTATTTAAGTTGCTCGAAATGCCGATAGACGTAATTACCGTGCTTGACCTATATTCTTATTTGCTTAATATTTTAATATTGAACAAATATTTGTATAAAATGCAGTTTGCAATTACAGTGTTTGAACTATATTCTCATTTGAAGATCAGATGTTTCATTTTTAATTACTTACATTTTTTAGGACTTTGTGCATGTAGCTATGGAGTGTTAGTATGTGAGCACTCGTCCCTTCTGTCTGGCTAAGAGCTTTGTTTAATGACTCTGAGTGAGTGCCAAAAATACTCTCTTCAAATTCAGCGGAAAAAAAAAAACCGCATCTATTTATATGTCTTTAATAAACTGACATGTGTTGATTTTAAAGTAACAGGTTTATCAGTTACTGAGGTTTTTTATAATCCATGTTTATTTTAAAATCTTAATTAAAGACAAAATCTCCATGAAGCCCACTGTATATAAGAATGAACAAGCTTAAGACATCCCTAAGCAGGTATGACCAGCACGGACATTCAAGAAGTAAAGTGATAAATTCACTGTCATGCATGCTTTTGTTGTAACCTCTCCATTCATCTATATACCATAAAGGCCATTTTATTAAGTGTGTCCTGAGCTCACAGACTCAGCCTCCAGAGTGTAAATGGAGTGAAACTGTAGTTCCTTACTTGGAGGAAGTGTGGGCTGGGTAATAGGGTTGACAGACGGCAAAAAAAGACCTCCATTGTGTTAACCCCATTCTGACGTAAGAGGCTCTCTAAAGGAATAAATACTTGCTTTCCACAAAACAACACAAGTGCTAAACGCATTTTTTGTTGTGGCTTATGTTAATTGCTTTCCATGTATGACACATTAGTTCTTTGCAGTTTATAAAATGTGTGGAGCAAGAGGCAAAGGCTGGATGACCTGCGTTTAGTGTTGGGTGGAAGAGTGCAGATTGTTCTCTAAAAACAGACAAACAATAACATAGCCCATCTTTTAAAAATTTTTGGAAATGATTGAATATTATCATCATCGTCAGGTGATTTTTCACAATGAGTGAAAACTGGTATCATTGTAACGTTTTGTTCATCACAACGTATTTGACAGTGCATTTTAAAAGTATGACAGTATGTAAATGTGAACGTTGTGGTGATTTTGCCTGCTTTTGAAAATGATTTACTCCTGATCCCTCCTTTTACAAGGGGCCAGTGGAGAGATCTCAGAAAGAGAGTCACATTAGATCACTTTTGAAGGTTTTTGAGCAGTGAGCAGTTCTGGAAGCTTTGCAGAAGAATGACAGCATATAAACTAAAGCCAGTTACAGTAGCTCATGTTATGGGAGTTAAGTGAAAGATCAAAGAAGTACAGTTATGTATCACTGTAGTTGAAAGAAAAGCTATTGAGCTGATCATTGATGCAACTGATTCATTATGCATAGTAAATTAGAGTGGACCAAGAGTGGAACCCTGGTGAACACCCATTGTAAAGTTATGATGTCAGTTCAAAGGTTAATGCTGCAAAGAAAGTGAAAAAAAACAAACAAACCAACATTACTGATCTGAACTGTAATTCCTAATAGTATGTGCTGAAGGCTCTGATTTCTCTTGGATCATAGAACATATTAACAGTATCACATAGGTATGAACTAAGTGCCCAAGTTGAGAGTACCTTTCTTTCTTATAAAAGAGTGTTTACCTCATGTATTGTGTGAAATCTGAAGAGTTTAATAGTTGTTTGTTTTTCATTTTTCTATTTTTTCCTACTCACCCCATCCATCTTTTTTCTTTCTTTAGGTCAAAACCCATCTAGAGAATCCCACCAAGTATCACATCCAGCAGGCTCAGCGGCAGCAGGTGAAGGCCTACCTGTCAACCACATTAGGAGGAGGTCTTGGATCCCAGGCGGTCAGTTTGCCGTGTGCCAACCAGGCCTCTGACCACGGGGGAATGCCTCCTGGGCCGGGCAGCAGCGCCCCCAACAGCCCCATGGCCTTACTCACACTCAACTCCAACTGCGAGAAAGAGGTACACGTCTTTCAGTTTCAATGACTTTTTTTTTTACAGAAAAGCCCACAATACCTCAAAACTTTAAACACAGCATAAAAATATATTCATTGTTTTGTTTAAAGCTGCTCTGTACAGCTCTGCCAGCACCATGCAGTCCCATGCACTATATTGCCAAAAGTATTCGCTCACCTTTCCGGACTCATATATGAGTTTAAGTGACATCCCATTCCTAATCCATAGGGTTCAATATATACGTTGGTCCACCCTTTACACCTAGAACAGCTTCAACTCTTCTGGTTTTCGGGGTGTGTGTATGGGTATTTTCGAACATAGCGCATTCCAGGAGAGCATTTGTGAGGTCACATGCTGATGTTGGACGAGAAGGCCTGGCACTCAGTCTCGGCTTTAATTCATCCCAAAGGTGTTCTATCAGGTTGAGGTCAGGACTTTGTGCAGGCCTGTCAAGTTCATCCACACCATGGACCTTGATTTGTGCACGGATGCACAATCATGATGGAAGAGGAAGGGACCAGCTCCAAACTGTTCCTACAATGTTGGGAGCATGGAATAGTCCAAAATGTCTTGACATACTGATGCATTCAGAGCTTTCTTTCACTAGAACTAAGGGGCCAAGCCCAGCTCCTGAAAAACAACCCCACTCCATAATCCCCCCTCCACCAAACTTTACACTTGGCACAATGCAGTCAGACAAGTACTATTCTCCTGGCAACAGTCAAACCCAGACTCATCCATCAGATTGCCAAATGGAGAAGCATTTGGCAATCTGCATTTGAAATTAAAGCATTTGAAATTACTCATTTCAGAGAATGCGCCTCCACTGCTTTAGAGTCCAGTGGCAGTGTGCTTTACACCACTGCATTCGATGCTTTGCATTGCACTTGGTGATGTATGGCTTGGATGCAGCTGCTTGACCTTGGAAACCCATTCCATGGAGCTCTCTGTGCACTGTTCTTGAGATAATCTGAAGACCACATGAAGTTTGGATGTCTGTAGTGATTGACTCTGCAGAAAGTTGGCGACCTCTTCACACTATGCACTTCAGCATCTGCTGACCCCACTCTGTCAGTTTATGTGGCCTACCACTTGCTGTTGTTCCCAAACATTTCAATTTTCTTATAATACAGCTGACAGTTGACTGTGGAATATTTAGGAGCAAGGAAATTTCCACAATTTTCACAATTTGTTGCACAGCTGGCAACCTATCACAGTTCCAAGCTGGAATTCACTGAGCACTGAACAACCCATTTTTTCACAAATGTTTGTAAAAACAGTCTGCATGCCTAGGTGCTTTATTTTATATACCTGTGGCCATGGAAGTGATTGAAACACCTGATTTCGATAATTCGGACTGGTGAGCTCTGACTTTTCATGGTCTTCATGCATTAAGCAACTTCTTTTAAACGCTTTAATGTGTGAATTACTAATTAATTGCTGCTTGGAGCAATTTCACATGCATGTGAAAAGCACAAGAATATAGAGGGATCTGTGAGTAAGTTTGCGTGAACTTTTGCATCTAGACAGACAGACAGACAGAGAATTTGAACATAATAAAATACAGTAAAAATAAGATAGAAAGGAAATAGAATAAAATACATGAGCAGAAAATTTAATATGCCTGTAGACCGATATTTCTGTAGACCGATATTAATGTAGACCAATACATCTTGAGACCAATACTTCTGTTGGTAGAAGAGCTAGAATCAGTTCACAGACATGCCATGTGAAAAGACCATGAAAGCATTTCAAGGTAATTAAAAATATTACATCAATTTTAACAAATCGCAGGTGCTTGTGTAACTGTGAATGAGATCTTGTGTAGTCATAGCAGAATGTTTCAGTCTTTGCCAGTTGTGGATGAATCTCTGATTACTCATCAGAAATAAGAGTTGGAGGATTTTCTTTTTGGGAACTTCTAAGGTACTCAAAGCTAAAGTTGCTGCCCAGGTGTTTGACACGCTTTTTTTTATCATCCTAAGAAGTGTTAATGCAGCAGTGTGACATTTCTCAGTGTGAGTAAAGAGAACCATGTGGTCAGCGGTATAATAAGCAGTGTGAAGAACCAATAGAGACAGACCTCATCTTACACACACACACACACACACACACACACACACACACACACACTTTAGAGTATCTCATATACCTGTGTAAGCTGTTCTGTTTTGTTGTTGTTATTGTTTGTTTTTAGATGGATGAAGTCATTGATGACATCATTAGTTTGGAATCAAGCTACAGTGAAGATATGCTGGGCCTGTCCATGGAACCAGGTCTTCACATGGCCACCACGGTACAGCTCTCACTTCCTGCTTCACTTCCTGTGAACTGGTTGTCATTGACAATCATATGTACCCAAGCTATGTAGACCTCAAATTTTAGACCTCAAAGTTGGTGTTTGTTTTGGTTAAAACATGGAGATGCGCTAATTAAACCACATACTGTGATCTCCTCATAGCTTGAGCGGAATAAGTGTATATGTTTCAAGTGGAGTCTGTTTCTGTTAACCTCAGTGAGATCCGTGTCATCACTCTTGCTATGCTGGAGGAGTGTTTATCCTGATATAAAATCATTCCTAGTCTGTCTGAAATGTAATCCTAGACTGTTAAGTGAATGGACACATTCATGCACTCCAATGACCCCAGTAACATGCTAATTCCAACACATGTATAATGTTTTAATGCATTTTGTAACATATAATGTATATAGTTAATAATATACATATGAATAATATCTATTCTGCAGCTAAACAACACAGAAAATATATTATGGAAAAAAATAATAGATCATTAAACTCAGTGTGAAAATATGGAAGTGCAAACAAAGCTTCCAAAAACAGAAGTTTATCTTCCTATTATGAGCAGTTCTTTATTTAATTATTTATTTTTGAGTGTGTAATGTCAAAGTGGTGTAGCTGCACCAATTAACAGAACTATTTCTCACTACCTTCAACACCACGAGTGAGTCAGATCTTCTCCCCTCTGCCACTTCCCTGTGGTTCATCTGATCCAGCTGTCATCACCACTGACACACACCATCTGTCTCCCTGTACCACACCCTCTGGGGCTGAGGCCGTCCGTCTGCCTGGCATGTTCAGTTCGCCCAGCCTGGGTCTCAGGTGCACGCTGCCTTCTGACATGCAGGATAGTCTGCATCAAGGTTGCAGCTTTGACACAGACTTACTGTGGTTGCACAGATCTCTGCGGTATTACTGTACAGTTGCTGTTCATCAGAACATCCAGAACATGTTTGCTGACAAAATGGAAAATGTCGACTAATCACTTGGAATTCAGGAGCTTTCCAGGATCTAGTTGAAAATAAAGACAGCATGTGTGAGCATGGTTAAGAGATGGATAAGGTGTGTGAGGTTGGTTAGACGGATGAGGTGTGTGAGGTTGGTTAAGAGATGGATGAGGTGTGTGAGGTTGGTTAGATGGATGAAGTGTGTGAGGTTAGTTAAGAGATGGTGAGGTGTGTGAGGTTGGTTAGATGGATGAGGTGTGTGAGGTTGGTTAGATGGATGAAGTTTGTGAGGTTAGTTAAGAGATGGTGAGGTGTGTGAGGTTGGTTAGATGGATGAGGTGTGTGAGGTTGGTTAAGAGATGGATGAGGTGTGTGAGGTTGGTTAGATGGATGAGGTGTGTGAGCGTGGTTAAGAGATGGATGAGGTGTGTGAGGTTGGTTAGATGGATGAGGTGTGTGAGCCTGGTTAAGAGACGGATGAGGTGTGTGAGGTTGGTTAGATGGATGAGGTGTGTGAGGTTGGTTAAGAGATGGTGAGGTGTGTGAGGTTGGTTAGATGGATGAGGTGTGTGAGGTTGGTTAGATGGATGAGGTGTGTGAGGTTGGTTAAGAGATGGATGAGGTGTGTGAGGTTGGTTAGATGGATGAGGTGTGTGAGGTTGGTTAAGAGACGGATGAGGTGTGAGGTTGGTTAAGAGACGGATGAGGTGTGTGAGGTTGGTTAGATGGATAAGGTGTGTGAGGTTGGTTAGACGGATGAGGTGTGTGAGGTTGGTTAAGAGATGGATGAGGTGTGTGAGGTTGGTTAGATGGATGAGGTGTGTGAGGTTGGTTAAGAGATGGATGAGGTGTGTGAGGTTGGTTAGATGGATGAGGTGTGTGAGGTTGGTTAGACGGATGAGGTGTGTGAGGTTGGTTAAGAGATGGATGAGGTGTGTGAGGTTGGTTAGATGGATGAGGTGTGTGAGGTTGGTTAGACGGATGAGGTGTGTGAGGTTGGTTAAGAGATGGATGAGGTGTGTGAGGTTGGTTAGATGGATGAGGTGTGTGAGGTTGGTTAAGAGATGGATGAGGTGTGTGAGGTTGGTTAGATGGATGAGGTGTGTGAGGTTGGTTAGACGGATGAGGTGTGTGAGGTTGGTTAAGAGATGGATGAGGTGTGTGAGGTTGGTTAGATGGATGAGGTGTGTGAGGTTGGTTAAGAGACGGATGAGGTGTGTGACGTTGGTTAAGAGATGGATGAGGTGTGTGAGCGTGGTTAAGAGATGGTGAGGTGTGTGAGGTTGGTTAAGAGATGGATGAGGTGTGTGAGCGTGGTTAAGAGATGGTGAGGTGTGTGAGGTTGGTTAGATGGATGAGGTGTGTGAGGTTGGTTAAGAGATGGATGAGGTGTGTGAGGTTGGTTAAGAGACGGATGAGGTGTGTGAGGTTGGTTAGATGGATGAGGTGTGTGAGGTTGGATAAGAGATGGATGAGGTGTGTGAGGTTGGTTAAGAGACGGATGAGGTGTGTGAGGTTTGTTAGATGGATGATGTGTGTGAGGTTGGTTAAGAGATGGATGAGGTGTGTGAGGTTGGTTAGACGGATGAAGTGTGTGAGGTTGGTTAAGAGATGGATGAGGTGTGTGAGGTTGGTTAGATGGATGTGGTGTGTGAGGTTGGTTAAGAGATGGATGAGGTGTGTGAGGTTGGTTAGATGGTGAGGTTGGTTAGATGGATGAGGTGTGTGAGGTTGGTTAGATGGATGTGGTGTGTGAGGTTGGTTAAGAGATGGATGAGGTGTGTGAGGTTGGTTAGATGGTGAGATTGGTTAGATGGATGAGGTGTGTGAGGTTGGTTAGATGGATGAGGTGTGTGAGGTTGGTTAAGAGATGGATGAGGTGTGTGAGGTTGGTTAGATGGATGAGGTGTGTGAGGTTGGTTAAGAGATGGATGAGGTGTGTGAGGTTGGTTAGATGGATGAGGTGTGTGAGGTTGGTTAGATGGATGAGGTGTGTGAGGTTGGTTAAGAGATGGATAAGGTGTGTGAGGTTGGTTAGATGGATGAGGTGTGTGAGGTTGGTTAAGAGATGGATGAGGTGTGTGAGGTTGGTTAGACGGATGAGGTGTGTGAGGTTGGTTAAGAAATGGATGAGGTGTGTGAGGTTGGTTAAGAGACGGATGAGGGACCAGCACTGATAACTTGCTTTATGACCACAGATCCCAGTTTCGGCCAACCTCATGGATATATACAGTAACCAGGGTATGGGTTCCCATAGTAACCACGGCATGGGTCCACATAGTAACCATGGCATGGGTCCCCATAGTCTCAACATCAGCAGTTCCTGCCCTGCCAATCTGCCCAATATTAAAAGGGAATTCTCTGGTGAGTACGTACACACACGTATACACACACACACACACACACACACACACACACACACACACACACACACACACACACACACACACACATATGCGTGCGCACTCTTATGTGATGAAGGCCCAACTTCAACAATGCTCATTCATTACTTCCTAAGTTGATCAAATTGTGAGAATGATAACACTACTGTGGTGTGAGCTTCTTGGGCTGGAGTCTAACATCCGTGTCAAAGGGGTTTCACAGAGTCTAAATGTAGGTGGTGTAATCTAGTACACTCATAAATAAGTGTAAAATTATAACTTCAATAACAATAAATGATTTATTACATATCTGTGATCTTCCCATACATTCAAATACATTCCCATTGTATTTAGTGACTCATAATTGAATTATTTTTCACTTGTAATGTCTGTTCAAGCAGACGGGTAATTCTCTTTAAGTGCTACGTTGAAGAGTCTGTTTTGAGTTTAATGAAATAAAGAGCTGTGTGAAACACTGACAATATGCTGTCTACAGTCACCACATCACCCGCCATGGTGCACATGATGGAGAAGCCGGACTCATGTGGCAAGTTTGAAAGCTATCAGAGATCTGAAGGGTTTCCTGTGGGTACGTGGACCAGCATTACATCATCACACACCTGTGTGCAAGTCTCTTTAAACAATAAACCCACTTATTGGTAGGATGGCAAGGATGGGCTCTAACTTACATCTTCAACTTCTCATAGAAGTTGTGTTATTTTAACAAGGAGTTCGTGTCTATGTTACAAAATGTATTGTTTTTATATGTTGCTACACATTACTCTTTATTGTAACCCTGTCTGCAAACTATCCCAAAGCAGAGAGGAAGTTCTAAGGGAAGGGTCTGGTTCTGAGGAGGGGTACAGAGGTGCTGGCTGATTTGTACTTTAGTGATGAACTAGTCTGTGGTCATTAAAGGACTTTGTTTCACCCCGTGTTCAGAGGCAGAGGTTCGTGCTCTTGCGAAAGAACGGCAAAAAAAAGATAACCACAACCTGAGTGAGTGTCTTCAGCCCTTCTACTCACTTAATGAAAACGGGACCTTTGTGACACAGGCTGATCTAACTTGGTCTAACTCCTGTCTGCGGCTGTAGTTGAGAGGAGACGGCGATTCAACATCAACGATCGAATTAAAGAGCTGGGAACTCTCATCCCCAAATCTAATGACCCGTAAGTTCATATCTGGTTCTCCCAAGCAGTCTAAAAGGAGTAAACAGAAAGGGTTCTTTTAACACAGTGGTTCCCAAAGTGGGGGGCGCGCCCCCTAGGTGGGGCGCGGAGCTATTGCAGGGGGGGCGCGGAGCTTGAAAGTAAAACGTGCACATGTGTCAATATTAGGGATGCACCGATTCCGATATTAATATCTGAAAAAATTCTAGATCGGGTATCGGGGACAATGTGACCGATCCATAAAAACAGATCTATTCAGTCTAATTCTATGCTTGTATTGCTTGCTTTTTGGTGTTAGTTCAACCTTAATACTCGCGCTGGTGGTATTCCACTTAGTCCGTTTATTTGCTGGTTTACCAAAATAAACCTGGGCTCCAGCAATACTTCATTGTTCATACATGAACTGGTGAGTTGTCCAAAGCTCATTTAATGCATTACTTACAGAAATAAAATAGCTAAATAAAACAACAATATTCCATACGCGCGCTCAACTCGCTCCCTTAAAGAGACAGTACACATATTTCTGGCCGTTACATGCTTTGTGCTCTGCGTGATGTCTGCGCTTGCAAACTAGCTGCATATGCACGGACGTAATTTTGGGGGGGGACGGGGGGGACATGTCCCCCCCACTTTTTCAAAAGCCGGCTTTGGTCCCCCCCAGTTTTTACAGTTAAAACCAAATATTTAAATAGCGACGAATCTATGTCCCCCCACTTTTGAAATCAAAATTACGTCCATGTGCATATGTATTGCTGTTTCTCTTATTTCATCTCCTTATTTATTTTAAATTATATTTAGAATTCTTGAACAATTTAAAAGGTTTCTTGCAGTTTATTTTTTTCATGTTTGACCAAAGTTGTGAACCTATTGTTTTTGTAAGTTTTCAACACATCCCTAGTCAAGGGGGGGGGGGGGGGGGGGGGCGCAAAAATATTCTCATCTACTAAAGGGGGGCACGGCAGAAAAAGTTTGGGAACCACTGTTTTAACAGAACACATAAACTGCAGCAGTATGAAATCTATGGGTCATTTGACTTGGTGGTCAGCTGAGGATGATTTGTGTGTGTATGTGCTTGTTCGTGTGTGTGTGTGTGTGTGTATGTTCCTCAGGGACATGCGTTGGAACAAGGGCACTATTCTTAAAGCCTCTGTGGACTACATTAGGAAGCTGCAGAGAGAGCAGCAGCACGCCAGAGACCTGGAGAACCGGCAGAAGAAGCTTGAGAATGCCAACCGGCACCTGATGCTGCGGATACAGGTAGAGCTCACCTGCAGAACAAGACTGTAGATATAGGTAGAGCTCACCTGCAGAACGAGGCTGTAGATATAGGTAGAGCTCACCTGCAGAACGAGGCTGTAGATACAGGTAGATCTCACCTGCAGAACGAGGCTGTAGTTACAGGTAGAGCTCACCTGCAGAACGAGGCTGTAGATAGAGGTAGAGCTCACCTGCAGAACGAGGCTGTAGATACAGGTAGAGCTCACCTGCAGAACGAGGCTGTAGATACAGGTAGAGCTCACCTGCAGAACGAGGCTGTAGTTACAGGTAGAGCTCACCTGCAGAACGAGGCTGTAGATACAGGTAGAGCTCACCTGCAGAACGAGGCTGTAGATACAGGTAGAGCTCACCTGCAGAACAAGGCTGTAGATACAGGTAGAGCTCACCTGCAGAACGAGGCTGTAGATACAGGTAGAACTCACCTGCAGAACGAGGCTGTAGATACAGGTAGAGCTCACCTGCAGAACGAGGCTGTAGATACAGGTAGAGCTCACCTGCAGAACGAGGCTGTAGTTACAGGTAGAGCTCACCTGCAGAACGAGGCTGTAGATATAGGTAGAGCTCACCTGCAGAACGAGGCTGTAGATACAGGTAGAGCTCACCTGCAGAACGAGGCTGTAGATACAGGTAGAGCTCACCTGCAGAACGAGACTGTAGATACAGGTAGATCTCACCTGCAGAACGAGACTGTAGATACAGGTAGAGCTCACCTGCAGAACGAGGCTGTAGATACAGGTAGAGCTCACCTGCAGAACGAGGCTGTGGGCACAGGTGAACTTCAGTCAACTGTTCTGTTGGTGATAATATTGTTCACTAGCACACGTCTCAGTCACGTAGCTGGCCTACAACTGTTTTGATAATGAAAAAGAAAACATTACTTAAAGTATTCAGGAGGTAGGGGGAACATTTTAACAAAAGACATGACTAGTCTTTTATAGTGTTTCCTTAAGCAGGAGTTCAAATGAGTCGCTGGTGTATGGATTGGAAAGCCACTTCTAATTTATAATAGATAAGATAATTGATAAGATTAATCAGTTATTAATGAGTCGGGGGAGGTTAAGATCCAGTGATAGTTCTAGATGAATCTTTAGTGGCTTTTATGATGTTTGTGTGCTGATGAACATGTAGTAGATTCCTTCTGATGTTGTATATTTCTCACCTACAACTTTTAAATAAATAAATTATAGTAAAAGAATCAATACATAAATAAATATATGCAAGCATTTCACCAGTACATGTAGCCTGCTTAGGTGAAGCTTAGATGATCACAGCTAGGTTTGAACTGGAATGATTTCAGAAATAACTTAAACCACAGCTAGATGTTTCTCTGAATAAATTGGTATTGCTGGTTTTCCTGCACTTCTCTTCTGCTGAACGCTGACCAGGCCCTGGAGATGCAGGCCAGAGCACACGGGCTGGGAGTCACCTCCTCCAGCCTCACCTCTCCAGAGCTGTCAGCCCGACCCATCAAACAGGAGCCCATTCTGGGGGACTGCACCCAGGACCTATACATCCACCCGCAACCTTCCGGCCCAGATGTGGGCCTCTCCAGCACCTTGGACCTCAGTGACGGCACCATCACCTTCAGCGATGGCCACGGGGTGGGCAATAGTGCTGCTCCTGCCGACCCTGAGGCCTACGGGGTCATCGCCAAGGCGAGGAGTGCCAAGCTGGACGACATGTTGATGGATGATACACTGTCACCGGTAGCAACGAGTGAACCACTGCTCTCCTCCATCTCTCCCGGGGCGTCTGAGGACAGCAGCCGTAAAAGCAGCGTTAGCATGGAAGAGACAGAACATGGCTGTTAGCACCTCTGGGCCACCGTAGCGTTAACATGGAAGAGACGGAACATGGCTGTTAGCACCTCCGGGCCACCGTAGTTGGGCTCAGGCTGCCCAAAAGCACCAGTGACATTCAGCTAGCATCTACAGAAGCACTGCGCTCTTACCCAGAGCCACCTAAAACCGTCTCTATGTTTACAGTCATTTTATTCTATTATTATATTTTAACAAAATCCCATTTTTGATGTCACTGTTTATGTTTTTGTTAAGGAACAGAATCTGGCTTGTATTTAATCTGAATCAAGGTCAGTATTGTTGAGAAAGCACTTGGCATATTATGCATAGTGTAAAATCATATTCCAGTTTAATCCATCTTGAGATGAATTGAAAGTATGAGTGAATAATGAGAAAGAGATTTGCCTGCAGTTATTATGATGCTTACCCGATCATATCTGTGACAAAGCTTGAGAAACACAGAGACAGATATAGAGTCACTTTGAGTACATGAAAAACAGTACAGGTATGACATAGCCATTTCATAGTCACTGCCTGCCTAGGTCACTTCCTGTCCTGTTTACTGGCAACACAATAATTTATAGACAAACTGCAAGCAAACATTATTTAAAGGAGGGGAATTCTAGTTATAATTATTTGCAGTGCTTATATAATTTAAAGCTCTTCGACATTGTGGTTTGGAAGATGTACAGAAGATGCTTTATGCCAGCAAGCTTCAGCATTAAAAACTGCTTAACGGATTCAAATACAATTTGTCCATAGTGGGAACTCTGAAAAGCCCATGAGAAGGACCTTGACCACCCGTGCCACTGATGTCCCCTCTGAGGTCTTCTCTGAGGTCCTCTCTGAGGTCTTCTCTGAGGTCCTCTCTGAGGTCTTCTTTGAGGTCTCTTCTGAGGTCCTCTCTCGTTGAAATGCCTTTTTTTTTTTTGCTTTTTCTAATGTTTAAATTATGAGTTGCTGAATTGTTTAGTTTAAAACCCTCGTTTCTTCCCAGTTTTAGTTGTTGGGAACATTGTGAGGGCAAAAGGTGATTGATGTGGGATTTATATGGGATTTTATTTATTTATCACTTTGACAAAAACACTGTATGTACAAGCTTTGAAAAATCTAGGAAGGAAAGAACACATGATGCTGTTTTGTATTGTATCGGTTGGGGGAGTAATGTTACCTGCTTACATTTGTTGTTATGTGACTGATGGTCAAAATGTTACATGACTTCTGTGACATATAACCTATAAGCTGTATTGTTACTGTATATTTTGACTGTTCATTAATGTACAACTGTAGCAGAGACACTCTGATGTACTTCGGTGTAAAAGCCTTTAATATCCTTTTACCTTGTGCCACTATGTTGATCACATAAGCCTAGCTATTTATCTGTGTGAAACTATGCAAATAATTACTTTGAAGTGATGATCACTAGCCAAATGTCATGTCCCCGCAAACAGGAACACACAGAAGATGTGCCTTAGCCTTCCAACAAAACTCAATTCCCTTTCATTATTCCTTTTTTTCCTTCATTTTTTGTGGACACAGAATGATTGGCATTCTCTGAAGGGACAGAACTAGAGACCCCCAGTCAGGAGAGACCAGTCAGGTTAGAGTGGGTCAGGAGAGACCAGTCAGGTTAGAGTGGGTCTGAAGAGACCAGTCAGGTTAGAGTGGGTCAGGAGAGACCAGTCAGGTTAGAGTGGGTCTGAAGAGACCAGTCAGGAGAGAATAGTTCTGGTTGGAGTCAGTTTGAGCTGCAGTTTTCAATTACCCTGCTATGAGTGCCCTGATAGGACAGTAATGTGCTTATGGGCTGTACAGTGATCACACAGACCGGACTCTCACACATGCAGTCACACAGACGGAACTCTCACACTTCTTTCATTCGAACTACTAATGAATGTTGTTCACTCCAGTGTTTTTAAATGTAGCTTTACATAGTACTGACTGGCGGATCTGTTGCCATATACCAAGTGATGTCTGAATATGCAATGAAAACACAGAAGAATCTTCTTTTGGCTCTTTAGTCGTGCCCGTAGCCATTAGCATTAGCAAGTATTTTAGCAATAACTTCAGGCTCGAGGGAATCGGGTTTCAGGTTCAGGCAGGAGGCCTTCATTGCAGGTGTGAATGCTGGGGGTGGCTGCACTCACACATGCTTTATCAGCACTTCAGCCAAACGTCCATACAGGTCTCACATGTCGGACTTTCCTTCGACATGTGTTTCAGTCCCGTTCTTCTGAGGATGTCCCGGGTTTAACGTGCCCAGACTGTGTGGAGGGGACGGGCTCGCGCGCTGCTGGTCTGGGAGGAACCACAGCTGCTGGATGGACAGCAAACAAATGCGTTCATGGTTCAATTAACAAAATTGAAGTTTGTGAAAAAATGCTGAAACGCCTTAGTTTTGTACCTGAATGTGCAGGAGTGCATTTGGAAAGTATACATGCCCAAATATTCAAAGTCTGCATGCATTTGGAATATGGAAGGAGCCCAACTCCAGAGTTACGGAGGTAACAGGTGCTGGCCTCTGTCATGTGGTGAGCAGCACCACTGTTTGGGTTTCATGGGCACTTGGTTTAAGGGTGATAAGCACATTTTGTTTTTAATGTGTTCAATGGCAATGGTTTTTAAAAGTGTTTTAAACATTAAAGTATACTGAATGGTTTTCACATTGTGTATAGTGTATTTTGTTATGGATTTTACAATGTCCAAGACAACAGAATGTCTACTTAGATGTTAAATATTTAAAATAGCTTATATGAGTGCATCATAAGTAAGTATGTCTATGTGGTTATGAATGCATCATAAGCAGTGATGCCGGTAACGCGTTACTTAGTAACGCGTTACTGTAGTCGGACTACTTTTTTCAGTAACGAGTAGTCTAACGCAACTACTATTTAAAAACTAGTAGTCAGATTAAAGTTACTTATCTAAAACATCGTGCGTTACTATTTCTGCATTTCGGGGGAACGTAGGTTATATTTATTCATTCTTATTTTTTGGCTACACGTTTCTTACGCGGTTACGTCATCTCTGCTCTGCTGCGCCAAAGTCAGATGTGAACAATATGGAAGTTGAGGTTCGCCTTTAGCAGCTGGAAATACAGGCATTATTTTGATTTTATTTCGGCTAAGGAAGACAACATTAAGGTCCGTTGTACACTCTGTGCTGGCAACAGAGTGCTGTCTACTTTCAAAAACACAACGTCAAACCTGAAAAAAAAACCGGGGCTTGGCGGCGAACGTAAATTGTTACCGGGCGGGGTGTAAAATGGACTAAATTCAGTGTTATATCGCGATCGATCGATCGCCGGTGGTTGGCGCCAGATCGAACTAGTAACTCATTGAATCATAGATGTGGATCAGAGGTAAATAAACTAGATTTATTTTTTTTCGGCGTGAGATATCGGAAGTGTGGCGTGTAAGCGTGTGAAGACAGTCAAATGCGTGTGTCTCAATGCGTGAGAGTTGGCAACCCTGTAAGTGGGCGGAGTTGAACAGAAAGACTGTCTTATTTATTTATTTAAAAAACATGTAAGCCTATTTCAAGAAAAAGTTTACAAATGCCAGTGTCATTTTTGATGTTCCGGTTAAAATACATGTCAATAAAGTGAGTATTGGCAGAACTGGTAGTCATTTTCATGTTATAGGGGCCGGGGATCAGCCTCTGCTGAAAGTAACTAAAAGTAATCTAACTTAGTTACTTTTAAAAGCAAGTAGTCAGTAACTTAACTGAGTTACTTTTTAAAGAAGTAGTCAGTAGTCAGTAGTCGGATTACTGTTTCAAAGTAACTATGGCAACACTGATCATAAGTAAGAATGTCTATGTGGTTATAAATGCATCATAAGTGAGAATGTGGTTATGAATGCATCACAAGTTTGAATGTATGTGGTTATGAATGCATCATAAGAGTGTTGGTTATGAATGCATCATAAGTAAGAATGTCTATGTGGTTATGAATGCATCATAAGTAAGAATGTCTATGTGGTTATGAATGCATCATAAGTAAGAATGTCTATGTGGTTATGAATGCATCATAAGTAAGAATGTTGGTTATGAATGCATCAAAAGTAAAAATGTCTATGTGGTTATGAATGCATCATAAGTAAGAATGTTGGTTATGAATGCATCATAAGTAAGAATGTATGGTTATGAATGCATAATTAGTAAGATTGTCTTATGTGGTTATTAATGCATCATAAGTAAGAGTGTCTTATTGGTTATGAATGCATCATTAGTAAGAATGTCTATGTGGTTATAAATGCATCATAAGTAAGAATGTGGTTATGAATGCATCATAAGAGTGTTGGTTATGAATGCATCATAAGTAAGAGTGTCTTATGTGGTTATGAATGCATCATAAGTAAGAGTGTCTTATGTGGTTATGAATGCATCATAAGTAAGAGTGTCTTATGTGGTTATGAATGCATCATAAACCAGTCTAATTTCCACCCATTTCACATGCTTCAATAGTGCCATCTAGGAAAGGGGATGAACAAACATACGTGTTCATTATTACTTTCTTGTAAAAAAAAGGTGTAAATCCATTTAACACCTACAAGCAACGACTCTGGGGTGGTCTTTTTAGCGTCCGACAGGTGTCTTCCTTGAGGTCTCGCAAGTGTCTGCTAGGTTGTCTGGTCCTCGTAACTTGTACTAGTCTGTACGACACGGTTTTTCTCCTCTGCTTGCGACGATACCCATAGTAGTTAGTCAAGCAGGCTAAAACATAAAAAATATTAATCCACACCACAGTTGGCAGCCGATTTCAATAGGCCATGTTTGAGCTACTAGGAACAAGGAGAATCGGAGTATGAAATCACATACACATCATGACGATAATGAAATTAACTTGCTTCTGCAGTTAACAACTATCAACAAAGCCTGTATATGCGTCCGATCTTTTAGATATACTACGGCCAACAGAGGACGCCAAAGATGTGTCTTAAAATACAAAAGTCTGATTGAGATTTAGGAAAATTGATTTGACTGAAGCAAGCTATCTGTTGAAAAAACATTACACTAAACAAAACATACGTGCCACTATGAAAAACGAAGAAGAGAAAAGAACGATAATCCTTACGGAAGCGTACTGCTGCCAATAATGTTTTTGTCATGTTTGCAATGTTACAAATGCATTTCCAAGCAAGTAGTAAGTTTTGCATTTAGGCATTCAAACAGCGTTTTCTGGCCTTGTAAGCGCCCAAAACAGTGTTTCTGGGCATAACTTGGTGCGATAGTGCAACTTTTGCAGAATTACTTGAAAACACAATTTTTACTGACCACTACAAACCACTACAAATTGGTGCAAGGTATAGACACCAAGTTGCTGTACATCATGCTGTACATTCAAAATAACATGTTGTCAACGATTTAAAATGTGTCCATACGTGTTTGTTTTGGTTGCCAGAAATAAGAAATAGCATATTTTGGTCCTTCTCTGATCCTGTCTTAAAGCTATTGAAGAAAGAACACTTTACCACAGTGTAGTTATGTCGCTTTAACGACATAAGATCTCATAATAACGAGATAGCTTTCACGTAGTAACGACATACTAGCCTATGTCATTTTAACGACATAAGATCTCGTAATAACGACATGCTGAAGAAAATAACATTCTTGGCAACAATACACTTCTGTAGGGTTAGTACTCTCTTTATGTAGTCTACAAGTGGGTTCTAGGTTTGTTTCTATTTAAGGTGTCACAAAGTGGTCTTGGAGATCTGTCTTCACATAGTTTTGTTTCACTTCAGATCTACATATACAATCTTCAGGAGCAGAGGTGTGCAATCAAATTCAGTTAATTCAGTTAGCAAACTGAATCAATTACTCATGTTCCTGCTGATGGGCTGCTTGTCTCTTATCCTGCGCTTGTGCACCATAAAACAGGAGGCCTGCACAGTTCACAAACAGGTTTTATTTGCTTTGACAAAGATGCATTTTTTGACTTTGACAGTTTTGTTCAATGGCATTTACATTGTATGTAGACTCTGAATTCACACATCAAAAGGCCAGATACTGAGCCTGAGACTGAAAACGTCCAACACAGTTCACACAGCTCACACAGTCCACACATTCCACACATTTCACACATTCCACACAGTCCACACAGTTCACACAGTTCACACAGTTCAAACAGTCCAACCAAGGTCCCAGAGATCCTCACTACCCCTGTTGAACCTTTGCATTTTTTCAGACATGCCAACCACCCAAAGCAACAACCCACCCCCCGTGAGGTATAGAATGGTGAAATATAGCATGATGAAGTATAGAATGGTGAAGTATAGAATGGTGAATTATTGAATAGTGAGGTATAGAATGGTGAAGTATAGCATGATGAGGTATAGACTAGTGAGGTATAGAATGGTGAATTATTGAATAGTGAGGTATAGAATGGTGAAGTATAGAATGATGAGGTACAGAATGGTGAATTATTGAATAGTGAGGTATAGAATGGTGAATTATTGAATAGTGAGGTATAGAATGGTGAAGTATAGAATGATGAGGTACAGAATGGTGAATTATTGAATAGTGAGATATAGAATGGTGAAGTATAGCATGATGAGGTATAGAATGGTGAAGTATAGAATGATGAGGTACAGAATGGTGAATTATTGAATAGTGAGATATAGAATGGTGAAGTATAGCATGATGAGGTATAGAATGGTGAAGTATAGAATGATGAGGTACAGAATGGTGAATTATTGAATAGTGAGGTATAGAATGGTGAAGTATAGCATGGTGAAGTATAGAATGGTGAAGTATAGAATGATGAGGTACAGAATGGTGAATTATTGAATAGTGAGGTATAGAATGGTGAAGTATAGCATGATGAGGTATAGACTGGTGAGGTATAGAATGGTGAATTATTGAATAGTGAGGTATAGAATGGTGAAGTATAGAATGATAAGGTACAGAATGGTGAATTATTGAATAGTGAGGCATAGAATGGTGAAGTATAGCATGATGAGGTATAGAATGGTGAAGTATAGAATGATGAGGTACAGAATGGTGAATTATTGAATAGTGAGGCATAGAATGGTGAAGTATAGCATGATGAGGTATAGAATGGTGAAGTATAGAATGATGAGGTACAGAATGGTGAATTATTGAATAGTGAGGTATAGAATGGTGAAGTATAGCATGATGAGGTATAGAATGGTGAAGTATAGAATGATGAGGTACAGAATGGTGAATTATTGAATAGTGAGGTATAGAATGGTGAAGTATAGCATGGTGAAGTATAGAATGGTGAAGTATAGCATGATGAGGTATAGAATGGTGAGGTATAGAATGGTGAAGTATAGAATGATGAGGTACAGAATGGTGAATTATTGAATAGTGAGGTATAGAATGGTGACGTATAGCATGATGATGTATAGCAGTGGTTCCCAAAGTGGGGGGCGCGCCCCCTAGGTGGGGCGCGGAGCTATTGCAGGGGGGGCGCGGAGCTTGAAAGTAAAACGTGCACATGTGTCAATATTAGGGATGCACCGATTCCGATATTAATATCTGAAAAAATTCTAGATCGGGTATCGGGGACAATGTGACCGATCCATAAAAACAGATCTATTCAGTCTAATTCTATGCTTGTATTGCTTGCTTTTTGGTGTTAGTTCAACCTTAATACTCGCGCTGGTGGTATTCCACTTAGTCCGTTTATTTGCTGGTTTACCAAAATAAACCTGGGCTCCAGCAATACTTCATTGTTCATACATGAACTGGTGAGTTGTCCAAAGCTCATTTAATGCATTACTTACAGAAATAAAATAGCTAAATAAAACAACAATATTCCATACGCGCGCTCAACTCGCTCCCTTAAAGAGACAGTACACATATTTCTGGCCGTTACATGCTTTGTGCTCTGCGTGATGTCTGCGCTTGCAAACTAGCTGCATATGCACGGACGTAATTTTGGGGGGGGACGGGGGGGACATGTCCCCCCCACTTTTTCAAAAGCCGGCTTTGGTCCCCCCCAGTTTTTACAGTTAAAACCAAATATTTAAATAGCGACGAATCTATGTCCCCCCACTTTTGAAATCAAAATTACGTCCATGTGCATATGTATTGCTGTTTCTCTTATTTCATCTCCTTATTTATTTTAAATTATATTTAGAATTCTTGAACAATTTAAAAGGTTTCTTGCAGTTTATTTTTTTCATGTTTGACCAAAGTTGTGAACCTATTGTTTTTGTAAGTTTTCAACACATCCCTAGTCAAGGGGGGGGGGGGGGGCGCAAAAATATTCTCATCTACTAAAGGGGGGCACGGCAGAAAAAGTTTGGGAACCACTGGGTTAGGGTAAGGGTTATGGTGTAGAATAAGGGTTAGGGTAAGGGTTATAGTTAGGGTAAGGGTTCGGGTGAAGTGTAAGGGTTATGGTTAGGGTTAAGGCAAATAAAAGCCTGTTCAGATGTCTCCAACTCAGATGGTTGTAGAAGACTTGAAACCACTTCTAATGTAAGCTGTAACTGGATATGTCTCCAACTTCTAATTACATTTGTCTCCTTTGTCTAGAGAGAGTAGCACATTTCAGGGTCGTGAGCTAATCACGTATCCCTTTCCTGACGGACCCTGGTGAAATCACCAGGACCTTGCCAGACTGAGGGGTTGCTGGAATGGCTGATATCTTTTCATGTATTCTTCTAGAAGAGCTTGAGCAGATGGTGGAACATGCTCTTCACACTCACACGTAAGATTTATCCCACAGAAGCTCCACCACTCAAGATCAGACGACTGGGGGATTTCTGAGAAGTTTCTTATCAACACTAAAGAGACTAATGTCCCATAACAGTCAATAAAACAAGTAGTCCTACAGTTTAAATGCATGCAACAGGGCCTGTAATTTGAGGTACGTACAGCACAAGTGCTGAATGTGTGATACTTGTATTACAAATTAAATAACTAAAGGTCCTATTAGCAGAGAGGGACCTTGTGTGTGTCACCATGGTAACATAATTCCATCATATACATCAATGACATCATAGAGGACTATGGCAGGAAGGATCGCTTCACCTGTGCAAGTTCTGCTTCTGCTAAATGGGGTGCTGGACGTCCTAGGAGTCTCATAGTCCAGTACTTTCCTAGTGTAACTTGAAATTTTGACACTTTATACTGTAGTCGTTAACGATTCACCCTTGTCAGGAGACATGGAAGCAAATTATCCAATCACTAGTTGTTTTGAATAGACTCAAAATATTTGCACTGTGTGGACTACCTGAAGAGAGTGACCACTGACACTTCTGATCAATCACGTTATCAATCACACAAGCTCTCCAACTTGAGTAACACATACAGAGGGGTGACAGATTGAAATACGAGTTATTCTTCAGAGTAGCTATATGTAAGGTTAAGTAGTCTAAAAAATAAGCAGGTTACTAACCTGTCGTTCATTTATTCAACCGGTCATGGGCCATTCATTACAGACATTTTGTCACCAATCAGGTTTTTGCACATCTTTGAGGTTAGTTACCTGTAGTCCCAGCTAGTGTGTCTTTCCTGATCGGAGCTCAAGTGTAGAAGGAAACATGACCAGTTAACATGCTCATTAGTTTGGTCAATATAAAACTTTATTACTTTCCATGAAATATATTCATCAGTCTTGGGATATAAGAAACATAAGGCCCGCTAAATTGTTTTTTTTTTTTTTGTTCTGACTACAACGAAGGAGAAATAACACCCTACCCCTCCAGTAGCCTGTAGCTGTGGTTTGTCACCAGAACCACATTTTCTCACTTACACAACCTTAACCTTTACACTCACACACACAACTGATAATTACATGCACACAATGCAGAATTCAGAATAAACACAGTGCACCTTTGCCCAATTCATTGTCAACCAATACAAACTTAGATTGAACTTTTATTATTTTTTAAGCAATCAAGCATTACCTTTAACATTTTTCATTCCAATTAATGCACAAGAATAGAGATTATTAATGTTATTGTATAAACCATTTTGTGAAAAAAAACAAGGAAGAAAAAAAAAAGAAATATATTACATGGAAGATCAGAGAAAAGAAAACACTCTTCCTAAAACAGCAGCAGAACAGAACTGTCATTTTACATTTTGCAAAATAAAATTAATTTAAAAGTTTTTCCCTTTACTTTTTTTCCCCCCAATCTCCATTGCATAGATGAGAACTTCATTATTTGAGTTCAAGTAATTGACAGCACATACAGGGCAACCTGATGGCATTTGTCAGAGTGCTGGAGAAGACATAGGAGGTTGGATGAGTTTACTCAAGAACGCACCAGACACGCAGGTCCCCAGAACGCACCAGACACTCAGGTCCCCAGAACGCACCAGGCACTGAGGTCCCCAGAACGCACCAGACACGCAGGTCCCCAGAACGCACCAGACACTGAGGTCCCCAGAACGCACCAGACACTGAGGTCCCCAGAACGCACCAGACACGCAGGTCCCCAGAACGCACCAGGCACTGAGGTCCCCAGAACGCACCAGACACTGAGGTCTCCAGAACGCACCAGATGCTGAAAACACCACTCTCTCACACACGATAACACTACCCACAATTCCTGTCTATAAACAGTGACCCAGGAAATGCTATTAGACTTAATGAATGTGACGACCTTGAAATGCATGAGCCCAGTCAACCCAAGTTCCTATGACAACACAACACCAACAAACCAAAGCAGTCAACCCTTTATTAGCTGCATTAAATGCACTCATTGTAACCAGCAACAAGACCGTCCAAACAAAAAAAAAAACGTACCAGCACTATTCATTGGGTACACAGATGCTGTTATTCCTTACATATCTCGTCTGCTTCACATACACCATCACCCACTAAAGTGCTGTCTGCAGTATGAAATGATCGCTTAAGGAACTCAACAGGGGTGGAACCAAGTTCATATTCAGCACTAACTCTCCACTAAAACGTCACCAACACTCATCAAACTCCATTAGTCTGATGTTCAGTGGTAATACCATCACAACTTGCAGTTATCATACATGTCCCCCAAACTTAGACAAGTTAGAATGTAGAATCCCTGCCTGACCAACACTTATGTTTGAAACTCAGCCCAGAGGGACTCGTTTTAATGTCTAACTGACACAAAAGTGCATCACATTGCCTCAAAGGTCCACCGACGTCTGACCGTTCTGTATCACCTGAGCAGCCTTCAAGCCTGCCAGGAGAGGACGACAGGAGGGTGGTGTAGAGTGGAGTTAGCACCACAGTCAATGTAGCGGTAGGCCTCCAGCGTGTACTGAGCACTCCGCACCATGAAGGATGTTTTCACTGAGGTCCTGTAGAGAAAATTGTTGAATACTGTCAGTGATATACATCAATCTTTTTGGACCATGATGGGGCAAAATTTGTGTTTCCTAAAAAATATAAATCATTAACACTGTTATACTGGATATACCAGTGCAGAAATGGACATGGATGCCCTCCACAGTTTCATTAACTCTTTCCTTATGTGTCCATCTTAAGTCATTTGTCACTTGGCTATGAGTCAGGATGATGAGAAGAACCGAGATGAAAGAAAATGCAGAGTAGAGTGGAGACTCACTGCATGAAGACCACGATGTTGTGAACCTTGATGCTCGCCATGGTGCAGAACGCACTGCAAAAAATAATAACAATAATAAAAAGACACAAAAAGAGTCAAGAATGAAAAGAAGTGACCAATAACACTCATCACTCTGACCCCGCCCACCGCCACGACCACCACAGTCACATCTTACAGACACCACAACCAATAGTGAAATGAGCTGAAACTTACTATACATAGGACAGGGTTCCACTAATCTCCATGTTGACTGTGAAGTTCATCTTGATGGAGAGAGAGAAAGAGGGGGAAAGAGAAAGAGAGAGATGTAGAGAGAGATAGAGATGTAGAGTGAAAAAGGAGAGGGATGTAGAGAGAGATGTAGAGAGAGAGTGAGAATGAGAGAGAAAACAGTTACCTAGAGCAGCTGTGAATGACAACAGTTAAATAGTTAAACTCATTATCAACAGTTTCACTTGCTAACTCTCTTGTGCGATTAACACAGTCAGTGCTAAACGAAACCTTATTTACATACAGTGATGAACAGTGTCTGGAACACCATGTACATAATGTTCATCACATTCATATTTATGTTATGCAGCACCTTTCTGACACCCAGTGTTTTACAATCCCTTTACAATGTCACTTAGTGTCTGGGTGGGGACTACAGCGGCCCACCTGTCTGTGGGCGGGGACTACAGCGGCCCACCTGTCTGTGGGCGGGGACTACAGCGGCCCACCTGTCTGTGGGCGGGGACTACAGCGGCCCACCTGTCTGTGGGCGGGGACTACAGCGGCGTACCTGTCTGTGGGCGGGGACTACAGCAGCGTACCTGTCTCTGGCTGAGGGGCTGGATGCTGAGGACACTGTCCAGCTGCTGTGTGCCAATAACTGTCTTCATGTAGAGCACCTGGAAACTCACGCTGTCCACAAACACGGTGAAGAAGTTCCCATTGTGGAAGATCAAAGAGCTCTGAGGAGGAAGACACACTTGGATACATTCGGAAAAGCCAACATCTCAGTGTCAAATCAAGCAACATGTGGAAGTCTGTGAAGTTATGTTGATAAATTCAATAAGACACAAATAGGTTTGCAGTCAGTCATCCTAAACAATCTCATTAAGAAAATTACTATTTGTGCCATGCTTAAAAGGTCTGTAACTAATGGGAAAAAAGACAGTCATGTGATCTATGTGTAAAAAAAACATCCACACCTTTAAAAGCCGACAGTGGGTAAACAAATTACTGTGACGATTAAAAATAAATGTGACGCAGACTGGCATGTGGCCCAGACCAGCAGAGAGCTGCAGTCAGAACACACGTACCCCAGACTGAGAGTGTGGAGAAAGAAGGACTACAGTTTGGTGTGAGATCCTACTGCGTCGATTCCAGACGCAAAAGGATGAAGCACAAAACAGCAGGAGGGCTTAACGCCGGTCCTGATGAGGGCGCTGGAGAACTCACGGTCATGTTAATGAGGACTCTGCTCCTCTCATGGTCGAAGAGGATGATGACGGACTGGACGCCTCCGTCCTCCACCAGCACGGGCCGCGGAAACAAGAAGAAGGCCACGAGCAGAGACACCAACAGACACACGACCACCGACAGCCCGACGTACAGCTTCCTGCTCACACACACACACACACACACACACACACACAAAGCTGCTTCAGCAATGGAACCCTCCAGAGCTCTGTGTGTCAACACAGTGCACACACACAAATAATCTTTGCACCTATATGAAACATTCTTTATCCAAGAATCCTGCAACACCTATTGTATTGGTCAAATGAATTTCAGTTGATTGTCAGTAGGTTTCCTTCCACTAACTGACATAATCAGCCACAGTAAGAGCAGAAGACAGACTCACGTCCTCTGGGGCTGGAGTCTCTGGTCACTATAGGGGATCAGTGCCACCAGCTCATTCACCTGAGCTGAGAGACAGCAACAGACAGGTGAGATACAGGTGCACCTACACTCCAACACTCACCTTAATTAACACATCCGATTTGCTGGTCATGATTAGTCACGATGCATTTTGGGGTTCAAGCAACAATCTTTAGTTTGACAGTTACACATGGAATTAATTTTAAAGGACTCGCAGATACTGAACCAGGAGACTCACCCGATGGGATTCGGCCGGTACCTTGGCATGTGGGACACGTGATACTATCACGTCCCGTGAACTCAACATACGGGAACTTGGCGATGTCGTCCTGCCTGTCCACGCCGTCCAGGGAGTTGTCGTCATCCACGGGATCCGCGCTCGCGCTCGGTCTCGCGCTCGCGCTGCCATATCGAGGGCTGGGCCGAAGCACCTCGTAGTTTCGGGACCAAACCGAACCCATGTAGCCTTGATTTATGTTTCCACTTCTTAAGCAAAACTTTTGTCTTGTTGAACGAAGTCGGTGAGATCTCAATCACGCAAATGTTTCGTTAGCTGCCTCTCCGAAGCGCCACGTCCTCATTTTAAAGGAAGAAGTTTTCTGATATTATCGCGTTTTGCTTAAACAGACGATTTTATTTTCGTTGTTTGCGCGTCTTTTTAAACGTCGTGATTGATCTACGTCTCCAAACTACTAAATCATCCTGTCACACAGATCTTAAGGCGCCATCCCGCCCTTAAGAGGAAGTATTAAAGACGTGGAATAGCAGAATAGTCTACATTTACCCCGTAAAACGCAGAAGTGAGCCGGTCTTCTACCAAACGAAGCGCCCTAACAGTCTCGTAGTGTTGGCCTGTTGTCACGCTTCCGTTGTTTTGGTTCGGGCTATTTCTTCCTCGCCGGATAACGCAGCTGCTTCTTTAGCGCCCCCTAGTGGGCCCCCTAATACTTTTGATATATTTTTTCTGTTTTGCATTCATAACATATACTTTCTGCTCTTAGATTTACTTTTGCTTTTGTGGAACTATTGAAACAAAAATCACACCATACGTTTTAAATAAATTGACAATCTCACAGTCTCATAAACATAATTTAGATCATGCTAACATTTATTTTAAACATAAAAGATACATCATAGTTAAGCATCATCATAATTAAGCATCATCTCAGAGAGGTTTTTTTTTAATCCTTCTAATGAATGAAAAGACTAACACAGAAAACATGGACATCATTAGTTTGTATTGCTACAAGGCTGCGACGCATTATAACCACTAATCATTGAAGACTGAATGGACGGCTCAAGCTCCTCACGTTCTCTTGAGATGTTCTTCAGAAAAGCTTTCATTTGTTCAGCGCCTGTTTCCCACAGGGTTGAATCTCACTGCATATAAATCAACAACAACAATGATAACTATAATAATAATATAAAGATTAAATATAACAAGTATCTTTCTAAGCCAACAGTGTGTACAGACCTTGCGCTGTGGATAGATCTATGTCATCCTCGTTATCACTTTCACTGTTCACCTGAATGTCAAACAACAATTATGATTTATGATTATGATTATTATTATGACATTGCAATTACTTCAATAAGAAAATGAACCCTTGCCCCAAAGATGAGCCAGACTGCCCCCCCATTCCTCTGCCCCTGCATGTATGCGTGTGTTACCCCATCTTTCTCCTGCAGTCTTCTCTTCAGATCAGTATTCTCTCTTTGCAGGACATTATTCTGTATGAGAGTGAATAATTTATTTACAGACACTTGGAAACACAATACACATACTCAGAAACATACACACTAAGACATGTTAACTCACTCGGAATAGTGAGATAACTTTAGATCTCACAGATTTACAGAGATTTAGACTCTCTAGACTCTGATTGGCCGATGCAGAACATTCATCCGTTTCATTGTTGAGCAACTCCTGTCTCTTTATCTGCCAAACACGTTTTCCAACTATGAGTTGTTTTTTTGCCTTGTATTGTTTCCCTGCATTGTGCATTGTCTGTCCATCCATTTGTTAATTTTAACAAAATATCCATTGTCCCCGCTGGAAAAAGCATGTCTACAACATGATGTTTCTCACAGCGGATCTATCTGTGCTCACTGGGATAGCCAAACCAAGCTATCATTTGATGACCTTTTCTGTCTTGAGAATCTCTTGTCCTTCAACTTAGGGTGTTTTATAACAGCTAAACCATTTTAATGATTCACAGGTAGAGCCTAACTGTAAACATGTGTACAGCTGTGTAAACATGTCCTCAGGGTGATTTCTTTCACTTGTGTAAATCTGGAGTTTCTACACCTCAGGGGTTCAATACATGTGAATGGTATATTTGGTAGTATCACACAATATTTTACGACATAAAACAAATCAATTTAAAGTTGGACTTTTAAAGTAAAACATAACACAAAATATCAAAGCATCTTTTGAAATCCAGACAACTGTGATGATGTTTATAATTGAGTTAAATTCTGTATTAAGGTGGACTAATGGATGAAGTCCTTGAATGGCTTTTAGAATGCCAATTAAATTTGTGGAATCTGTGGATTGTTAGAAAGATGATCATGTGAATGTCAGCAAATCTGATGGTTTGTTATTCAAACATGGTGAAGACCTGCGCTGGTGTGCTTCACCAATGGTTCCTCACTTTGTGTCTGAGTGCTTCCACCACCAGATCACGACCTGCTCTCACATTCTCCTTCTGCCTGGAGGCCTGGAACGCATCACCAACCACAGACACCAGCAGGTGAGACTTGAGGGACAGATGAGAAAGGAGGATGTCAGTGACACAGCAGTGCCTACAGACAGGCAGAGCTACAAGGGGGCGGAGCTATGAGGAGGCCTGGCTATGAGAGGGGCGGGGCCATGACAGAGCTGTATGGAGGAACAGAAGCTTGTTTGGCTTGTGCCCCTTTTCCTACTCACAAACTTTTGGCTTTGGAAGACGTAGCAGTGGTAGACGTCGGCCGCTGGGTGCTTGGCTATGAAGCCAAATAGTTTAGGCTGCGTGTGGTGTACCGCACAGAAAGACACGGTAGATAGAGGGCAGGAGTAGAGCATGAACTGAGAGAGACAGAGAGACTGTATTACCATCACCTCCATCATACTGGGAATAATATTAATATTTAAACCTCTGTGGCTAAAAAAACAAGCAAATGCCTGAATGCAAAAACTATCAATGATAGTTGCTGAAAAATCACATTTTAATGGTATAATCTGGGGACTGCTAGTTTTCAGCTATATTAACATTTTTGGCTGCAATGCAGTTGTAAAGGTACTGAGCATCCTAGCAGTGAGCTAAAGCATAAAGCACACCTGTCAGGAAGCAGTGAGTAAAACACCTGTAATTCCCTCAGTGAGTCAAATCACACCTGTAATTCCCTCAGTGAGTCAAAGCACACCTGTCAGACTAGCAGCGAGTCACACCTTTGTTTTATGCTCCAGGATGTCGATGGCACTCTTGGAGAGGAACAAGTGTACTTTAGTCTTCTTCTTCACCTTGTCACTCACCTCTCTGCTGGGATTCTGTGAATGGTGGTAATGTGGTAAAAATCACACCAAGGCAGTGGTACTATCACTAGAAAAGTGCACAAATGCTAACAGATGGATGTTTGCACGCTCAGCACCTGCAACGCTGCGGCTGCCTCCGTTAGGATCTGCATACCGTCCGGACGGACCACCTCGAGACGGCCACAGAACTGAGGAACCCGACTCACAAGCGTCAGTAAACAGCATGGCCACACGCACCTTTGCTTTTGCTGTGTGTTCGACTCACTTTCACAGGGAAGGAGATCTCACAGTCACTGTCTTCATCGTTCATCCTCAACAGCGTCTAATGATACCAGAATGGAAGAGGGAAACAACACCTCCTACACAATGACTTTAAGACAGATGGTGGTCTATGGCCTGTGGTCTATGTCGTAACCTGCTTTAAAAGCTCTTGAAAAACCATTTTAAAGATCAGTGACGCAGGCTTGTATTCAGAAAACAAGGACAACATACTGGCTCAGTAGTGCGATTACCACCCTTATTTATATAGTGTTCAAACACAAACATGATGTCTTAGGACGACGGACACAACTCAGTGATTTAAAAAAGATTAAAAGAAACTTACTGTACAGTGTAAATCTTCAAATGTCTTCTTTCACAACGTATGACCCAGTGAGGTTTAAAGTCTAACTTTAATGACTACCTAGGGCGCGGTTCTTATCTCAGAACACCCGTAAATGAATGCAAATTGGTATTGACCTTTATAAGCCTCATAACACGAAAACAAGAAAGTATTCATACATGAACATATGGAGAATGCTGCTTGCAATACTTTGTGAACTTGAATAAAAAAAAAAATCAAGAGTAATTTTTGACATAAGAATGATATTTGTGGTCACCAGATGGCGCTGCTCCATATAAAACTGCTTGGTTTCTCTTTTCATATATTAGCGCAGGAAAAAAACACCCAAACAAGACTTAAAATGCACTATTGTTTCAGTGATATTTTAGTGGAACCAGACAGAGAGTGTTACATCTGTCCCTCCCCAGACCTGCTTGTCCAGCTGGGTTAGTGCTGAGGGCTCAAAGTTTCCTTTGAGATTCGTTTTAGATTCACTTCCCTACATCCTGCAGACAGATGCTGAGCGGATAATCAGTTCAGTAAACCCAAATAAATCAAGCCTTTCTGAGCTCGCATGACCTCCCGAAAGGCATTTTGTGTCGAGACTTTCTTATAAAAGAGTCAAGACAATTAAGAAAAGAATCCAGGAAAACCAGAATGTTCAGGTTTATTTTAATATTGGTAAAGTATGGTACATCAGGTACTACAACACATTTGAAGTGCACGTGCAATCATCACATAAGACGGATCAACATTTCTTTGTCATCCCCAAACCAGCAGATGTGGGAACACAGGCGTTCTGCTCAGGCTCAAACGCTCTACTACTGATATACCGCCGTGAAGATCATTATCTCCGTTCAAGGAGAAGTGAAGGTGTTTCTCAGTGGCCCAAGAGGGCTTCACATTCCAGGCAAAACGTTCTCACATTTCAAATATTTGTCACTTGCTGGTAAACAACTTGTCTGGGAATCTTCATTTCGGTATCATAAACTGAATGATAATAAGAAAATGAAATTTTCACAAACAAAACATTAAGCGGGAGGTTACATTTTAAAATTATTATTACTGCATTTTTGGTTCCCTTGTTTGACTTTTCCGATGTGACATGTGGCAGTGTTCAGATTAAAGATGGTATTAAAGATTTTGCATTAAAGAGTCACAGGACAGCCAGCCACATTTGACAGAAAGGGCAGGTCGATTCTAACATCCCCTCCACTACCTGACTTCTTTACACGGTCTTAACAAGCTACAAACTGTTCACCTCTGTGACCTCAACACAGGCCCAAGTCAGTGACTCGAGGGCTGCAGCTTTCTTGATTAAATGTGACATAATCTTTGGTAGTTATATAAATGTCCATGGTTTCCAGTGGACTCTTCTGGGGCTGTTAGTTCATCACCTCTCTGGAGCGGTAAAGACACGCCCCTGGGCGTGGCCTGATCTCCATACAGCTGTTTCATGGCGAGGGGAGCCTATCTAGTTGGTTTGCACATTCCATGCATTAAAAAAAATCCTGCCATGCCAAGACTCTGCTTTGTTATGCAATTGACGGGAAAGGAAATATGTCTTCCTTAACTGGGCAGGGACTGGTTCAGCAGGGGTGGGTATGTTTGTCTTACACAAGTACACTTGTCAGACAGCTTGACATTTAGGGTTTCTGTACGGCTGTTTGTATGCAGGTGTTGTTGTGCCACAGTCTAGGGACCCATATGAAGTACAGAACCGTCCGTGCGTCACACACCGTTGAGCAGGGTGATCCAGGACTCGTCAGATGTGGAGTGTATACCAAAGGCAGGGTAGACTGCCTCCTTGAACACGGCTCTGAACGTGTGGAGATGCTGCTTCTTTCCTGCCCCGATGCTGTAGAAGGCGAGTGTGCCGCCATTGTAGTCTAGTGCCACCTCCAGCCTCTTGGGTGGTACTGCGGGCACCTCCCCCAGCGTGGTGATCACGGAGTCGTGGCTCGCCGTCAGCTTCTTACTCTTCCACTGCAGCCTCCAGGAGAGGGCGTTGTGACCCAGCTTGCTGTGCTCCCCTTTACGCGGGATGGTCCCGTAACAGAGTCCCGCCGACCACGTGCACCCGGAGCCCAGCTCCACGGCCCAGACGTGGGTCCCGCCGGAGAAGCTCTGCTGACACAGGACCTGGGCGGCCGTGGTGAAGCGATCGCTCTGCTCACGCAGGCTGGCCTTGCCGCCCCGGTGCCTCACCGTCTGAAGGTCGGTGGACACCATGAGGCTCGGGTGGAGTGAGGCGGGGTCGAAGGTCAGCTCCAGCGGGCTGGTCAAGCTGAGCAGGCTTCGCAGGAGATCACTCATCTCCGCGTGGAAGTCGCCCGTGGCCAGAGAGGCGCGCAGACGCTTGGTGTCGGCCCGCTGGACCACGGGGAGCGTCGGGACCGTCACGCTGGCGGCCTGCCGCAGTTGCTGCTCCAGGGTGAGGAAGTAGGAGATGAAGAGGACGTCTGAGGATGAGGAAGAGAGAAGGTTCTGGGCTGCTCCCTGCGCCTGGCTCAGCTGCTGCTGGTACTGGTTCAGGACGTCCATGCTGCTCTTCCACACCTTCTCCTGCTCCATCAGCTCTTCCTCCGCCAGCATGCTCATACGCTTCTGCGCGGAACCACACGGACACCCAGCTCAGCATGATCTGCCCCGCCTCTCACACCTGCTGACTTACACTCACTGTACACGGCCCCCAAACCTTCTGCACACGGCCCCCAAACCTTCTGCACACGGCCCCCAAACCTTCTGTACACGGCCCCCAAACCTTCTGTACACGGCCCCCAAACCTTCTGCACACGGCCCCCAAACCTTCTGCACACGGCCCCCAAACCTTCTGTACATGGCCCCCAAACCTTCTGTACACGGCCCCCAAACCTTCTGTACACGGCCCCCAAACCTTCTGCACACTGCCCCCAAACCTTCTGCACACGGCCCCCAAACCTTCTGTACACGGCCCCCAAACCTTCTGTACACGGCCCCCAACCCTTCTGCACACGGCCCCCAACCCTTCTGTACACGGCCCCCCAAACCTTCTGCACACGGCCCCCAAACCTTCTGCACACGGCCCCCAAACCTTCTGCACACGGCCCCCAAACCTTCTGTACATGGCCCCCAAACCTTCTGTACACGGCCCCCAAACCTTCTGTACACGGCCCCCAAACCTTCTGCACACTGCCCCCAAACCTTCTGCACACGGCCCCCAAACCTTCTGTACACGGCCCCCAAACCTTCTGTACACGGCCCCCAACCCTTCTGCACACGGCCCCCAACCCTTCTGTACACGGCCCCCCAAACCTTCTGCACACAGCCCCCAAACCTTCTGCACACGGCCCCCAAACCTTCTGCACACAGCCCCCAAACCTTCTGCACACGGCCCCCAAACCTTCTGTACACAGTCCCCAAACCTTCTGTACACGGCCCCCAAACCTTCTGCACACAGCCCCCAAACCTTCTGCACACGGCCCCCAAACCTTCTGTACACGGCCCCCAAACCTTCTGCACACGGCCCCCAAACCTTCTGTACACGGCCCCCAAACCTTCTGCACACGGCCCCCAAACCTTCTGTACACAGCCCCCAAACCTTCTGCACACGGCCCCCAAACCTTCTGTACACGGCCCCCAAACCTTCTGTACACGGCCCCCAAACCTTCTGTACACGGCCCCCAACCCTTCTGTACACAGCCCCCAGCCCCCAAAACCGAACAACATGAGCATTAATAATTGTTTCTATTCCAAAATACAGAACAAAATGCCTGAAAATACAACTAGAGCTGATGAAACCTGAAGGGTTATGTACGCTGCAGGAGATAGCCACGTACTCTCACACAGGTACTGTGGACATAACATCTCCCTTACCGACCTTGGGGACTTATTGTGAGATTTTCTTCTAAAATCTAAATATCAATCAGATTTAAGACAGAATTTTATTTAGAATTGCAGTTGAAATTACAGATGACAGACAGTCAATAAAACTGGAAATGTGCAATTGCATTCTTCGAACTACAATAGGCCTACAATCAAAACAGAAGAACCTGGAATTTTCCACAGATGCCTGAAATGGCATTCGTTCTTGCCTCATGACTAATTGTGTCTGTACAGCAGAGCTGTTGACACTGTGGCCCTGGCATGTGTAGTCAAAGCTCAGCTGTGATCACAAACACACACTTCACCAATCCACTATCTCTCCTCAGCCAAACTTTGCTTGTCATTATGCATGGTGATCTAAGCTTGTCTTCAGTTTGGCCATGGAGACCCATTTCCTGAAGCCCCCAACAGCACAATCTACCCCTTCTACTGTCACTGCTTTGTTTTCATAGCTTTTACAGTTCTGTAGAACTGATCTAAGCAGAGGAATTCGACTGACTTGTGTCTACGTTGACGTAAAAAAACCTCTCGCTCGTGCGGTCCCTGCTCACCTTGTAGGCAGACACGCGTGCACTCATGGTGTCCAGCAGGATTGTGGCTCTGGCCTCCAGCACCTCAGAGGGATTCCCCGCACTCTTGGCCCTGTCCCGACAGCTCCGTAGCAGGCCTTCGGTCAGCTGCAGGCGGTCGGACGCGCTCTTTCCCAGACCCTCCACCACACGCCTCATGTCGCCCTTGGCCGCCTCCAGCGTCTGGACCTCGTGCTGCAGGTGGGCCCCTTCCGTCACGCACTCCGAGCAGAGGAAGACCCGGTCGCTCGAACACAGGTACTCCACGTCCCGCCCGTGCTTGGCGCAGCTGCGTACGCACTGCTCCCGCACGGGGTCGACGGTGGTGTACGTGCCAGAGCTTTGGCGCTCCAGGTGTTTGTTCAGGTGCCCCGGGCAGAGGGAGGTGTTGCAGTGCAGGCAGGTCTTCACGGCGGGGACCGTGCTCTCCAGGCAGTGTTCGCAGGCCACCGCCACCTCCCTCTCCTTCAGCACGCCGTCGGACACGGCCATGCGGAAGCCCTCCACGATCCCGCAGAGTTTGAAGTTTTTGAGCAGCGCCTCGGGACCCTCGTACTGCTGCCGGCACTCGGGGCAACAGGGCAGGACGCCGGGCGAGCGGGACTTCTGGGTGGAGTTCACGCAGGCCAGACAGAAGCTGTGTCCGCACGGCAGGGAGACCGGGTCCTCGTACAGCTGGAGACAAATCGCACAGCTGAGCTCCTGCGTGAGCAGATGTGTGGGTTGCATGGCCGTCATAGGTCTTCCCTCTCCTGTCGCTCACGCCGGGACTCACGCCGGGACTCACGCCGGGACTCACGCCGGGACTCACGCCGGGACTCACGCCGGGACACTCACGCCGGGACTCACACGCCGGGACTGACACGCCGGGACTGACACGCCGGGACTGACACGCCAGGAACCCGGGCCACACAATGAGCTGTCAGGGTAAGACAGGACAGTGTCATCCACACTGCATTCCGGCATCGTTGGGCAGTGACGACAGTGCTGAGAAAAGCCAAACGGGTCAGACAGGTCTGATGAGGAACAGAAGCCAATCAGAGGAGATGTTTGCTGAGCAGAGGCCTCGTTCATGCAACAATCAGCAATCGCTCTCAAAAAAATGCACAATTCTTTTTCCGTCAGGCATGGGGGATTTGTGTTCTCAAACCAGAAAGGCATGTTGGCTTACAAATATGAGGGTCAGTGCGGGTGAGAGTGCTAATTTAGTGAGACAGTGATCAGCACGATGTGTTTCATAATCTTTGCGCTATACATTTTTGGGAAACCCAGCCCATGTCATTACTTCTACTAAAACAGTAAAATATGCAGGCAGAGAAAAACAAAAACTATTTTATACACTCAAATGAAGCACTCACAACTAAGACAGAGTCGGTGTGATCGCCTACAGAACATACCAAGGCATTATGCCTTACTGTGCCCTCTACATTGTAAAGCCAATTTCAATGAAAATTTAATTATTAGATTATATCAATTGCAGGTGATAACGTTTGATAATCCAGTCTGGCTTTCTGGGTCATTTTAACAGAAACAACACATCCTATAGTTGTTAATAATCTTAGAGTGAACCAGTGAATGTTAAACACTGTCTCAAAACTGGGTGTTGGTTCTGACACCAACCTTAACAGTAATATCCATCTAAATGTTTCTAAAACTGCATTCTGTCACTTACCAAAGTCCTTAACATTCTCTCACCAGCCGACAACAAAAGAGTCCCATGTCTTCTTCTATGTGCACGGTGATCTGTGTGGGCTGACGGAGACCTCCTCCACCACAGAGACCTCCACCACCACAGAGACCTCCACCACCACAGAGACCTCCATCACCACAGAGACCTTCACCATCACAGAGACCTCCACCACCACAGAGACTATGTCCTATTAAAGGCTGGTCAGGACTACAAGAAATCCCACACAGAACAGGTCTGGTGGGGCTTTCTGAAACCATGGTGATGAGCTGGGTTTCACATGAGAAGCTGCAAAGATGCACCCCATCCCCCCAAAAAAAACTATATATATATATATCACCACAAAACAAAACAAAAATCCCCCCAACACACACACACACACACACACACACACACACACACACACACACACACACACACACACACACACAAGAGAATTAAGTTGTGTAAAAAGTGGTTGAAGAAGGAAAAACAAAATTCAAAGTTTCCTCTGTGACAAACTGATCAAATTTCTACAGCAGTTTACTAACAAGCTACCAACATTAATACTGTAATACTGGTGGAAGTCGTTGCAGTCTTCATAATTAGTACAAAGCTAGGTACCTAGTTGCAATTTATTTTCTTGAGTTTTTTTTGTGTTATTCCTTCTATTACTGACAGCAAGTATCTAGTATTAACCCGATTAACCGGATCTTGAGACGAAGAACCTGAAATGTAGATCACAGAACGAAAGCATGCACATTCCTGCCATATCATGGACTGTAATTAACGCAGTGAACGAACCAGCAGTTGCGTAATAAACTGTGTATGTGTGTGCCTGTATGTTATAATAAGCAATGCACTAATCCCCGTTGAGTTGAACGTTTAAGTGGTGTGTCAGAAATGAAAGGGCGTTTACTCTCTCCAGCCCTCGTTAAAGAGAGCGCGCGCTCTGCAGGTAGTGTAGCGCGCGCGCTCAGCTGCAGGCTGCGCTTTGAAGTGGGAAACCCATTAAAACAGCTTATTGTTCTGGCTAGTCGTCGCGAGGGGACCTCTAACACGGCTTTCCTCTAATGTACAACCCACGACGGCTGCAAGCAGGACCCTTTCAGACGCGGGGGAGGCCTAGCTATATAGTTCTCTTTTCTTGTATTTTCTTTTTGTCTCTTTTTTGTGGTTTTTAAGCATCTATGAAGCTGAGTCTAATCAGAAAGGTTCTATGATCTGGACCTTATTGAGTTAAAGGACACTGGAAAGGCTCCTTTTAAAAAAGCACTTAAAATATTTTTTACAGTAATGACATTAGTAAGGGTTAAGTTTAATAATCCACTTAAACATATTATTTAACTCACAAGAAAGGTAGACTATTTCTATTTTAGGAATATATAACATTACTGTTCTAAGGTGCCTTTGTGTGTGTGTGTGTGTGTGTGTGTGTGTGTGTGTGTGTGTGTGTGCGTGTGTGTGTGTGTGTGTGTGTGTGGAAGGGGTGTGTTCACATGTGTGTACGATTCTAAACTCTCGCAAACGTAGGGTTCTGTGCACACTGATGCAAGTTTCAAGTAACCTTTGCTTAATTTAAATGTCACAGATCCAGAGCAGCAGTGGGAGATGAGGACAGCTTGATGTAAGGGCCCGGTCCAACGCCTCCTGCAGACTTGCAGCTATTTTTGTTCAAAAGCGTGTACAGAAGACATGAATGAAAAGTTCGCATCTTGAACTGAGTGAAAACCAGATGGTTTCAACATTAAAAGGGCTTTTGGAAATGCAGCTTCAAAACGAATTTAAGGAAATTCCGCAAACATGAAACTAGGCCCCGAGTGTTTAAAACACACGGTGACCACTACACTACACTGGCCCACATGCCTTTCTGCTCCATGTTGAATGAATTTTAGGAAGAAAGACTGAATTTCCAAAATATTGTCTGTATGTAGGAGGTAGTGACTGGTCACTGTCACCAATGGGTTGATTTATTTAAACTTTATTGATTTCTGAAGAAACATTCTAACAGTCGAATAGACATAGCTGCGTAGGTAAACACCTCAACATTAGGTATTGCTGACTACCCTACTGACCTTAGTTAACTGTAAATGTGCTGGAATTATATACAAATGCTGCTTGTAAACATTCAGAGAGCACAAGAGAGTGTTTCTGGTATTTCAATGTGAAGTAAATACATTTTAAAAAGTAAACAAACAGGTTATGTGTGAGTCTGGGAGATCTAGCCAGCTTCTCACGTCTGGGTTTGCTTAGTTAACCCTCTTTAACCATTTCAGGTCATGCCCAGATTTGACTTGACCTGGAACTGCATGGCAGTGACCTTATGTTCGGTCCTGGTGTGACCTAAAGTGACCCTTCACTAGCACAGTGGAAGAGCCCTCTCTCTCTCTCTCTCTCTCTCTCTCCCTCTCTCTCTCTCTCTCTTTCTCTCTCCGTCTCTTTCTCTCTCTCCTTGTCTCTACAGTGACTGGCCACAGGAAGTGCCGCCTCTTTGGAGGAAATGGCTCCCAGATGTGTTGAGGTGACCCAGAGATGGGGGGAAGGGGGTCAACCTCAGGGAATGAGACTGAGATGAGAGTGAGAGGAGAGGGAGACAAGATGGAGACAATGGTAGATAAGATTGAGACGAAAGGGAGGCAAGATGGAGATCATGGGAGATTAGAGTGAGAAGAGAGGGAGACACAATGTAGTCAATTGGAGATAACAGTGAGATGAGAGGGAGACAAGATGGAGATAATGGGAGATAGAAGTGAGAAGAGAGGAAAACAAAACAGAGATAAGAATGTAGTGTGTCAGCATTACGAGGATAAATCTGGTCCACTTTCATGTCCATATGTTGTCCAAAAGGTTCTTTAAGACTTTATATTACCTTTTAATTTTTTTCACATTTTGTTTGAAATGAACTGAAACACTGAAGACCAGCACAGAAGGGCTGAAGACCAGCGCAGAAGAACTGAAGACCAGCGCAGAAGAACTGAAGACCAGCGCAGAAGAACTGAAGACCAGCGCAGAAGGACTGAAGACCAGCGCAGAAGAACTGAAGACCAGCGCAGAAGAACTGAAGACCAGCGCAGAAGAACTGAAGACCAGCGCAGAAGAACTGAAGACCAGCGCAGAAGGACTGAAGACCAGCGCAGAAGAACTGAAGACCAGCGCAGAAGGACTGAAGACCAGCGCAGAAGAACTGAAGACCAGCGCAGAAGAACTGAAGACCAGCGCAGAAGAACTGAAGACCAGCGCAGAAGAACTGAAGACCAGCGCAGAAGAACTGAAGACCAGCGCAGAAGGACTGAAGCAGCTGGCCGCCTTTGTTCTGCCTTCAAAGAACAGGCCCAGTGCTGGTGTTCAAATGCTTGTGTGAGACTGAGTTTTTACCCAACAGTTTATAATTGGGTTTTTATGACTTTTGGGGGCTTTGTAAAGGCTTACAGAGAGAAGCTTTTACAGGGTGATGTGACATTGATGAAATAACACTGGAATTATTTTAATGTGCAAGTTCATTTATACCAAATGCCACACTTGTTTCGCCAGTTTGATTATTTGTTGATTTCATTTGTTGGCTGTTGTGTTATAAGTTGAAAACATAGTTATAAGTTTCTAAAATATAAGTTTGTTAAAGTGGAAAAAAGTAAAATTGTTATACATTTGTTATTATAAGTTTAAAAGTTGTTAAAGTGTTATTATATGTGTACAAGTTAATACTAAGCTTGAATAATCTGACAAGTACCATAAATCTCTGTCTTAAAATGTAAACTTTCAAGTCAGCTGTAGTAATAGTTCTTGAGGCATTTTATTCTGTTAATGCTGCTTATGCACTTGTGGCCGGTGCTGTCCAGAAGAAGATGGCTGAATCAGGGTTACTCCCGAGTTTCCCTCCCGAGTTTCCCTCCCGAGTTTCCCTCCTGAGGTTCCCTCTCAAGGTTCCCTCCTGAGGTTCCCTCCTGAGGTTCCCTCTCAAGGTTCCCTCCTCCCATTTGATGTGTTTTAATGGGGGCTTTAATCCAGGTATCTGTAAAGCTGCTTTGTGGTAATATCTGTAAAAAGGCTAAGTAAATACACTTTGAATAATAAATTGATTGGTCATTTCTATAATAGTTTATCCTGTTGATACCTTACTTAACTTTTATCTAGTGTCATTTGGATGCTTGTAGTTTTGTCATCCTGGTTAATTTTTCTCTCAATACGCTAAATGGGAGAGAGGGATTGACTGAGGACTGTATTTGACTGAGACAGAGTGAGAGAGGGAGAGAGACAGACAGTGAAAGAAGGGGAAAGAGAGAGAGAGACAGAGAGACACAGTTGGGGAGTTGGTGGGGCAGAGTCAGGTTTGGCCGTTAGTGAAACATTATGTCACGGCCTTGACAAGGAAATCAAATGTGCAGCATCAATCAAGCACTGCACAGAGATCAAAGCCCGGCCCCATCCACTCCATCTGGATCTGATTGGCCTGTGCCTTTTTCCTCTCTCCCTCTCTCTCTCTCCCTCTCTCTCTCCCTCTCCTCTCTCTCTCTCTCTCTCTCTCTCTCTCTCTTCTGGAGCTGGGCTTTTGTTTCTTCTGTCAGGAATTCCTCCGCATTACTGAGAGGACGGCAGTTTGGCACGCGAGGGCAGAGAAGTGTGAGGATGAGACTCAACTTCAGCTGTTTCTTTTCATACCCCCCCCCCCCATCTGTCTCCACCTCTGTCTCCGTCTTCGTCTCTGTCTCTCTATCGGCATCTGTCTTTGTCTCTGCGTCTGTCTCTGTCTCTGTTGTTGTGTATTCCTGAATGTGATAGTTACATGACCAAAAAATTGTTTGCATGCATTCTGTCTGTCTCGAAGTCCACAGGAGTGCGTGTTTCTAAGGCACCATTCGGATGTCTTCCCCAGTGGAAATGTTTAGACTCCTCCAGACTAATCCTTTGCCAGTGTAAGCAGGCCTAGCCCCACTCCTGCAAACAAACACCACGATACAAGACCTGGACAGACTGGACAAACTGGGGAAGCTGGGAGGAGTTGCTTTATTGTTTTCCATTAATGTTGCCAAATTATACAATGTTGCTGTCCTGATGCAGCGTGATTGTGAGGTTATATAGGACACAGTGAGATCCTGGTTTGTCATCACTGTAACGTTTTGATGTGATATTACTGTAATGTTGGGACAGCTCTGATGTTCTGACATGAAATCACAGAGGTTCCTGAGTCCTGAGATGAGCATCTGCGCACTCACATATCATAACGGTAAGGTCCTCAGGTGAGGTTCTGCGTTGACGTGATGGCACACACACAGATTCATTATTAATGAAGTGCTCAGAAATCCTTTAGTTACAGACAATAACGGGGAAGGAGTCACACACATATAAATGCGCGTCACAACCCTGAAAGTTCATCACTAGGATTTGCACCATGTTTCTGTTTCGTCTGCCTGACCTGGCCAAAGAGAAGTGGCCTCCCACCACACCACAGAAAAACACACGCGCGTTTGAAACGAGTCACAGCAGAACTCTACGCTGTGCTAGTCATGGAGGGAGGGAAGCAGTCTTGTTTAGTGGGGATCTGGATTCAATAAACAACAGATAATGTCAGGAAAACCTACAACGGCGCTCTAGACGATTGGCTAATTGATTTGCCCTTGCCCTTTATCACACCCATGTTGTTTCCATCCACCAATCACAGGAGATTCGGTCTTCCTGTTTCTGTCAAATTGGGAGGGTTCCGGAGCCTTAACTTTATCCAATCACTGCTCAGAGGGGTGGGACTTGTATGGATCCCACTGCTGGCCTTTATAAAAGTGCTGGTAACCAGATGGTGACTTCAGGCTGCAAAAACCTCCATAGGCCAAAGGATATACTGAGAGAGAGAGAGAGAGAGAGAGAAAGAGAGAGAGAGAGAGAGTGTGTATATGCATTCCGAACTGCTGCCTATGGGTCTGTTTAATTCTTGATTACAGGAAGGTATTGTACATTTTATTGTACCTTCTTTTTCACGGGTCTGGCTATGAAGGTCGGCCTTTTTAAACCACCTAACACTAAAGGTAACTGACAAGTCTGTGTTTAAGTCATAGGAGGTGACGAAAGACCAAGAAGTCAAGACGTGGGTGTAGAAGGAGAACGAGGAGAAGACAGCAGCAGTCAGGAACAAAAAACCAACTGCTATGAGAGAAGAGCAGACTTACAGAGACTTCCCAGAGGGCCGAGCGTTACCCAGCCACGAGGAGGCAGAACGGAGCCCCAACAAGTGCCCCGTCGTTATTGCCCCTCATGGCTCCGCGGGGCGAAAACGAGTAACCAGCCCCAAGAAAGAGGGCAGCAGGCATCTGCCCCATGAGGACAAAACTTCCCCTGAAGCAACCTCCACCCTGGCCCCCTCTGGCCCCAAGCGTCCCAAGAAGAGCTCGCCCTCTTCATCGACATCATCGTCGTGCTCATCCCTGGTGCCGGTGGCGAGCGCGGTGTCCCCCTTGCCCGGGCAGCCGTTCGAGGACCTCCACTCTCAAAGGGTCATCGCCAACGTGCGGGAGAGGCAGCGCACGCAGTCCCTGAACGACGCCTTCGCCTCGCTGAGGAAGATCATCCCCACGCTGCCCTCAGACAAGCTCAGCAAGATCCAGATCCTCAAGCTGGCGTCCCGCTACATCGACTTCCTCTACCAGGTCCTGCAGAGCGACGAGATGGACGCCAAGCTGGCCAGCTGCAACTACCTGGCCCACGAGAGGCTCAGCTACGCCTTCTCCGTCTGGAGGATGGAGGGCGCCTGGTCCATGTCTGCCACTCACTAAGCAGTCACCTCCACCCTCTGGAGGCCTGTAACAAGACTCACATCCAGCTCTTAGTTAATAGTATCCACTCAGTCCTGTGCCCTAGTTATAGACTGACTCTTTGGTTCCGCTCCGCCCGCTCTCTGACCGCTCTGTCTCGTTTTGATCGGCCCAGTAGCCATGTCATCTATCCAGTCAGGTTCCTTCTGACCCACACACTGTTCCTCTGCTCCACCTCCATGGTGCCCTATTCCTCCGCCAGACCTACAGCTCTCTCACAACAGACCCCTACAGGTACGTCAATTGAGAAGATGGTTTATTAAAAATTATTATTTGGTGTGTATGTGTGAGAGAGAGATGCATAGTTGCACTGTTCAAATTTGTACTGAAAGAAATATGCAGAACTAGATATATAATTTGGCCTAGTGATGAATAACCATGGGAAGATATTCAGGGAAGAAACTGTATATGGAGATTCTGGCAGCATTGTGTCTGTGTGTGATTGGTGTGATCGTGTCTGTGTGTCTGTGTGTGATAGGTGTGATCGTATCTGTGTGTGATAGGTGTGACTGTGTCTGTGTGTGATAGGTGTGATTGTGTCTGTGTGTGATAGGTGTGATCGTGTCTGTGTGTGATAGATGTGATTGTGTCTGTGTGTCTGTGTGTGATAGGTGTGACCATGTCTGTGTGTTATAGGTGTGACCGTGTTTGTGTGTGATACGTGTGATCGTGTCTGTGTGTGATAGGTGTGATCGTGTCTGTGTGTAATAGGTGTGACCGTGTTTGTGTGTGATAGGTGTGAACGTGTCTGTGTGTGATAGGTGTGACTGTGTCTGTGTGTGATAGGTGTGATCGTGTCTGTGTGTGATAGGTATGATTGTGTCTGTGTGTGATAGGTGTGACCGTGTCTGTGTGTGATAGGTGTGATCGTGTCTGTGTGTGATAGGTGTGATCGTGTCTGTGTGTGATAAGTGTGACTTTGTCTGTGTGTGATAGGTGTGATTGATTCTGTGTGTGATAGGTGTGATCGTGTCTGTGTGTGATAGGTGTGACTGTGTCTGTGTGATAGGTGTGATCGTGTCTGTGTGTGATAGGTGTGATCGTGTCTGTGTGTAATAGGTGTGACTGTGTCTGTGTGTGATAGGTGTGATCGTGTCTGTGTGTTATAGATGTGATCGTGTCTGTGTGTGATAGGTGTGACTGTGTCTGTGTGTCATAGGTGTGACTGTGTCTGTGTGTCATAGGTGTGACTGTGTCTGTGTGTGATAGGCGTGACTGTGTCTGTGTGTGATAGGTGTGATTGTGTCTGTGTGTGATAGGTGTGATCGTGTCTGCTGAATGCTGAGTTTGAATAGCAGGTGCTACAGTGCAACATGGGAAGTTTTCTGAGACCTACTGAGATCTACAATCCCACTGACAAAAACGAACCCATTTATGTCGAACCCAAAGGATATATATTAGCTCCATTAAAACATTCCCTCAATGTTAAGGAAAGTGACTTTTATAACTTCGGTAAAATATTTGACAAAATAACAAAAATTCGGCGCTCAATGAGGATGCAGTTTACATTCTAACATAATAGAGCATTTGTGCTGGATACACACTTACTTTCAGAACCAGAACTGCAATTTGTTTGAGCAATTTGCTGTAATATACACACTGTCATCACAACCAAGACCAGACAAGAAATACCACTGTTAAAATGTTTAATAATTTAATAATAACATATTTAAATCAATAGGTACAACACTAACAGTTCTAGTTATAAATTAGTTTAATTAGAATTGTTATTAATTTTATTTATTAATTAAAATAAATTTAATAGAAATAAATTTTAAAGTTGTAATTTATTAAATTGTATTAAAATGTTTCTTTTAAAATGTTTAATTTATTAAAATGAATTATTCCGGAAAATGTAATCTATGATTCATATAACTTTCCTCATATAACTGATATGATTCATATAACTAAAATATTATCATACATACTATTCTGCACTTTGTTCATTTTAAAACACACAACAACAGTTTGGATGAGTGAAGGTTTATATTAACTCTCGATCAGCAGAACGTAAGAATCATAACATTATTTGCTGAATGCCCAGAAAGCTGAAAATCTTATGCACTCGTATCCAGCTCAAGATGCCTAATTCCACATAGGCCAGTAATAATGCCTCATGACACACCTTCACAAGACAAAAGTGAAGGTGTGTCAACCGCAGAGATGAATTGAGGTTTCACCAACTCTTATTAACCCTAACAGAGAGAGCTGCTTCTACATATTATAACAGGGAGAGTTGCTTTTATATATGATAATAGAGAGAGCTGCTTTTATATATGATAATAGAAAAAGCTGCTTTTACATATTATAACAGAGAGAGCTGCTTTTATATATGATAATACAGAGAGCTGGTTAACTGTTGCCCTGGGTTTTTCTGGACGTATAATTACACGACTGATCTCTGTCCTTAATGTATATGCACTCTGAGCCTTGCCATTTATAAAAGTAATATAAATTAATTTTTTTCCTATTTTTGTAACTCAATGTAGGCAACTGTATTTGAAAAATTATATAATTTAAGATACACACATGCGAGCACCCATATGCACCAACATGTAGATAACGTGCATTACATAAAATAAATATAAACACATCCACCATTTGCAGAACTCTCATGGCTGAGTACTGGAGGTGTGTGAAGTGTGTGTAGTCGGGTTCAGGATACCTACAACAAACGTCTAGTGAGGCAGAGGTTGCACACACACACACCCACACCCACACACACACACACACACACACACACACACACACACACACACACCACAAAGCTACCCAGTGATGTAGGGGGTGTTGCAGTTTTGCTGTGTGAAGCTTCATTAATTTTTTTGTTTTCATTGATGGTTATACTTTTTGAACCCACCGGGTTGTTATTTATTAATTAACAATTTTTTTACTTTGCATTTAATTCAGCTGATTTTAATAGGTTTTTAAGACTTAATAGATTTACGATTTTCAATAGGTTTTTATGCGTTTTATCTGAAAACAGTTAAAATGAAAACTAAAAGAATGATTGACCGCCATCTGCAAAAATGACTGAAGTGAAAAATGTGTTCTGGGTGACGGCTGGTGTTTTCTGGCCTGAGATTCTCACATGTTTAGGAGTGTGTCATGCGTCTGCTGTATTTTGGAGCCTGTCATGCATCAGTGACAGGATGATTCCTACAGCAGAACCGGCATCGCAAAGAACTGATGCCTCGAATGATCTGGGTCCTATAAAACAACGGTGCAGAAAAGACATGCGAAGAGATCCGTACAGTTAATCAATGTATGTGCAAACTTCCAAACTTGTGCAAGAGAAATGCAGAAATAAATTTGACCATTTACTCCCTGTTGGTTGTCTGTGGAGGGATGGAGCATGTCTACATCTAGCATCCACCACACAGAAGCAGATGAGGAGTGTAGTGGGTAAAAAAGTGAACAGGAGAAGAAAAGGGAGAAACGCCTCTGTTTTCTGCTCCATGAGGGCAACAACACCCACCCTGCCCCCAGCCACCCTGCACCCACCCCCAACCCTGCACCCCCACCCCATGTGCGCCTCCACACCTCTGCTCTCCACCTCCCACACCTCTGCCCCACTCCCACCCCTCACACCCCTCCTCTCAGACCCACGTTTCCAGTGCGGTGCAGTTAAAGCCTGCTGGGCCCAGACAGCCAGGAACCTCATGATTAGAAACAGTTGTGGGGTGTTTAGAAGGTGTATATGTGTGTCTGAGAGGGAAGGAGAGGAAAGAGGGGATGGGGGAGAGGGAGAGAGAGAGGAAGAGAGGGAGAGAAGAGAAAAAGAGAGGAAGAGGAGAGAGAACAAGAGAGAGAGGGAGAGAGGAGAAAATGAGAGAGGGAGAGAGACAAAGAGAGAAAGAGGGAGGGAGAGAAGAGTGAACAAGGGAGATAAAGAGAGAGAGAGAGGGAGAGGAGAGAGAATGAGAGAGAGAGAGAGCACAGAGGAATGGATAAGAGAAACCTTTAAAAAATATATTCTACTCAAAATGTGCTTCTGTGAATTGTGTGAGTGTGTGTGTGTAAATCACAAGGTACCACAAAGTGGGTTAGATAGTTTTTTTTTTATTTTATTTTTTAGCATTTGATATTTATACTGAAAAATCCAGTAAAAAAGTATCTATTTTGTGTCTGACTGCATTTTAAAGTAGAACTTAATATGGCTTACACATAACATTACACTCATTAATGCATAAAAAATCTCACGGTTACCAAATTAATTTCTTTCACATCTATGCAGTTCAATTATTGTTTTTAAATTATACAATTTATATTTATAGAAAAACATCAGCTTGACACAAGAACTAATTAATAATAATGCACCAATTAAGCAATAATAAAGAACTAATGAATAATAAATAAAGCACTAATGAAGCATTAAAGAAGAATTAATGATGTCTTAATTAGTTCAGGTGTGTCCTGAGAGTTGGACATTGTGTACTCTTCCCCACGTCCACATACGCTCACCTGAAGAGGAAACACCATTTGTATTGTTTTGTTTGTTTAATATGAAGTTTGCTCGGTTGAGTTAAGTTCCATTAAACTTTACCGTCATTATACTCAAGAGTACAGTACAACGAGAAGGTTCTCTTCCCAAGGGTCATTACAATAATTTAAAAATTAAAGACTAATTTGTTTTGGTCCTTGGAGCTTAATCCTAAAAGGCCAAATTAATTTGTTTCATATGTGCTTGCATATTTGGAGTGTGCAGTCATTATGTTGCCGGGGCTGCCAGATTTATTTTGGGTGATGATTTACACATGAGTCAGGAGTCTTTGGAGCAGTGTCAACAGTGACGAGGGGCTTGCTCTCCGGGGAGGGGACACCCGGGGTCCCTCGTCCAGCGGTGCACCTGGGGCGTACTTACCCCCGGGGCTTAGAGGGGGGGTGGAAACCTTACTCATCATGGCAGGAAAAAAAGACAAAGTGCGTGTACCACTCCCATGGTTGCCTTCACCATCACTAATCCCTCCCATGCGTGACTACGAAACATTCAGCTTACCAACCTCACCTCACTGCACATGCTGACTGTTTGTATGTGTTTATTCATGTTCTCTCTCTCGCCGTCTCACTCACACTCACACACACACACACACACACACATAATGGAATTCCACTTATTCCATCTGTTTTGTGGTGTTATTGTGTTCTTACTGTCTAAGATGTATTTTTAATATTTTATTTCAAAGGGTTATATATTTTTAGAATTGATTTTCTTTTCAAAAAGGCTTTTTTTTAAAACACAAGTTGTGTGTAAAAATAGCTCTACACAACTTAAACTGTTTGGGTGTCTAGGCTAAAATAGTACAAACAAAATAGATAAATCACAGATGAAAAGTAGATGTGTCAGAGACGTATAACCCTGTACACACGCTGAGGAAAAAAACCTGTTAGATAAGACATGAAAGAAAACTCGTAACCGTGAAAGATGGTGCCACATGTTTTGAGTTGTTCAGTGTTCTGCCATCTTTCTGTCTCCCTGTTTGTGCAGAAGGATCCTGTCTTAGCCCATCTCCTCTACCAGGCCCGAAATGAGCAGACTGACCCCACAAAGACTCAAAAAGACCCTTGTGATCTCATCCTCAACTACAGAAGGGTGCAGCTGGAGATCTTGTGCCCTGTTGGCAGACCCCCAGACCTCCAGAATTCCCGGACCTCCAGAACCCAGACCCCCAGACTCCAGACTTCCCGGACCTGCAGAACCCAGACCCCCAGACCTCCAGACTTCCCGGACCTCCAGAACCCAGACCTCCAGACTCCCAGACCTCCAGAACCAAGAAAGTCAGACTCCCAGACCTCCAGATCATCAGTCCACCAGACTCATGGCTTACTCTCAGGAGACCTTCAGGCAGAGTGGGGGTTTGTGGGTCCTCACTGCCACCTGTCTCAACGTTCCCTCAGTTTGAAAGACTTTTGACATGAGCTTTGTAAAGTTCCAAACTGATGTGCTGTTCCCGAGGACTCTGATGTGAGATGATTGTTTATAGAGAACCAAGCTTTGAGATCAGCATCTGCAGGATGCTGGATAAAATGCCTTAGCATATCACGAGTTGTTAAAATGTAAACATTGTGCTTGTCAGTCTAACTGTATAACAAATGAAATCATTAAGTATTGTGCCATACATTTTGAAGTGCATATTTTTTTGGATAATCAAAATGATATATTTTGTAAGTTTAAGAAAATAAAATATTTGACGTATTAGAAGAAAAAAATGCTTAGTTCAACATTTTTTACGATTTATAAATGATTTACTATGAACTATTATTTTATCACTTTTACTATTTATGAACATTATAATTATAAATTGTAGTTGAATATGAAAGTGTTTGTCTTCTGTGTTAATGAGGTGTAATGACATCTTGTTAAGACCCAGACCTAATTACTTAAGTTGAGGTGTCAGCTATGTCAGAGTTTATTTGCATATAAACTTGTTTTTCCCCTTCCGTTGGTTAGGAGCTGAAACGAATTCATGTCTGGTTTAAATAATGTCTGGAGAATGAAAATCAGATTTACTGTATGATGAAAAACTCAAAGGTTCTCTTCAGGACTTCAGTTTGATCTGCTGAAGGACTTTTTCAGCTTCATCATTGCATGCAGATGAACACATGCTAACCATAACCCTAACCCCTATCCCAACCCCAGCCCTAACCATAACCCTAACCCCTATTCCAACCCCAACCATAAACCCAACCCCAACCCCAGCCCCAGCCCCAATCATAACCCCAACCCAAGCACTAACCCTAACCTCAATCCCAACCCCAACCCCTATCCCAACACCAACCCCAACCATAACCCCAACCCAAGCACTAACCCTAACCTCAATCCCAACCATAAACCCAACCCCAGCCCTTAACCCCAATCCCAACCTCAACCATAATCCCAACCCTAACCATAAACCCAACCCCAGCCCTAACCCCAATCCCAACCTCAACCATAACCCCAAGTCTAACCCTAATCCTAACTCCAAACCCAACTCTAACCCTAATCCTAACCCCAACCCTAATGCTCTCCTCCACTCTTCACTATTTCAGTCTTTGGCTCATGTTTAGTGGCGAATGCACATAATCCATATTCACCCTGGAACCCTGAAAAATCCCCAAATTCACACAAAGGTTAAATGTTCATTTCAGCTTTGTATGTCAAACACGAGACATAAAAAAAAAACTAATTTCAGGCAAACCAAATGCTTTCTTTTTAATTCGGAGGAGAGAGACAGTACAAAATAGACATTCTTTTCTATACATACATCGGAATAAAAGGCGAATGAGAAATAAACAAAATAATAGTTAAGTACACGGAGGTTTGAAGAAAAAGTTCATTCTTTTGTTAATGAGATCCAGTTAGTGGAGAGTGATTTATTCAAGGCATGTAGGTGAAGTCTTTTGGTCTTGGATAGCTATTTACATTGGATTTGAAAGGCGTAATTTTAAGAAAATACAAAAATATAGAAGATTAAGACATGAATGGCTCAGTGGCCTATGAGTTTCTAGTCCATTACAGGCATAGAAAGCACAAAACAACCCCCCATCTTCGAACCACACCCCCACCCCTTAACCCCAACCTTATTCTCGTGTTATCAAGAGCATAAGCAAGACTACAAACCCATCAGGAGGTATACCACAACAGTACAAATGCACAAAGCTATCGTAAAAAATATACCACACACATTAATGTGTAAGAGGAATATCAGCGCCCTCTATGGGGCAGGAATGTGAAGTTACTGTTCAAACTATCAGGTTAGAGGGTTCAGTGGTGCTAAACAAAAAAAAAAAAGATTATTTATTTATTATGCATGTTTGTTTTGGCCTTATTAATTTATGTTTTACAAAAATAGTTGGATAATTCCTTTTGATGTAATATTCATTGTCTATGAGGTCCTGAATGCGAAAGAAACAAAACGTACAATTATAGACCACAAACAAGGGCCAAAGCGTTTAAAGTAACAGCATATATTCTGTTATATAACAGCACTGTTCCCACGGGCAGGCCAAAGGCTACGTGAACTACACACAGATACACATCCAGCGCGACGGCTGTGCAGTGAGAGTGATTACGTCTGTCTTCATTAACAATCCGAGCGATTATGTTTGTCTTGATTAATGATCAGGACCGATGCGTCTGTCTTCATTCAGAACAGATGCACCTCATCTGACTTTCTTAAGAAACAGTCATTCTATCTGCCTTCGTTAACAATCGGAGTTAGCAGAGTCGTTACATTTGCCTTCGTTAACGAGGGGGCTGGTCCCTTCGTCCTGTCTGTTACGACACTGTCTGCCGGTTCCTCTGGGATAAAGCCGTCCCAGATTCGTCACAGTAACGACACCACAATGCCACAGCACACAACGCACTCATGGAGACATTATATAGATCAAATGCACACAGTTATCCACAGTGGTTTGGTACAAGGCAACAAGGCTACAAGGCTACAAGGCGACAAGGCGACAAGGCCTACACGTCCCCTCCACACAAAACAAACCACACTTCGGAGAAGAGGGAACCAGGAAGATACCAGAACAATGACAGCTCCTGTCCCTTCAATACGATCCCCATATCGGAATAGGTTCCATTTATCGGAATAGGTTCCATATATCGGAATAGGTTCCATATATCGGAATAAGTTCCACATGTCGGAAATGCCAAATAACTGCAATGTGTCCTGTTTGCTTAGGCTTATGTTTACTGTTGTGGACACAGTAACCTCTGAAGCAGAACACTGAGATAGATGCAGCAGACAGAGGCACAGGGGTTGCACAGAGGCAGATCAACGGGGTGACATCTAGTTTAGAGGGTCACCATGAGCACTTGCGTGTTTTGGCTGCTACGGGAACACATCGGACACCCCGAATGACGATTTCGATACAGAAGACTGTCATCACATGGCTCTGAGCTCAGCCTGTGTGAGCGTAGTTGTGTGTGTGTGTGAGGGTAGTGGTGTGTGCTTGAGGGTAGTGGTGTGTGTGTGACGGTGGTGTGTGTTGTTTGTCCCAATGCCTCACCTGGACGTTACAAATTTGAGGCGACAACAGACCAAAATGAGAACAGGGTGGAGTTAAGCCACGCCCATTTACAGGCTGGCCAATAATGTAGCTTTCGAAGAAGAAACGCATCAAGAAGAATGTCAGTATGCAGTATGGAACATGCAGTATGGTGAGTATGGAGTATAAATTGGGCAGGACAGTGAGTATGGGGTATACAGTCTGCAGGAGTACATCACACACAGGGGGGATATGACAGACGCAGTAGTATGCATGAGCATGTACAGAGTACAGGGCAACCGTGCACTGGTGCCAGTTCCTGGTCACTGGTATGACATGACTCTAGTGGTTGATGCTGATTGGCTGACATGACTGTGGACAACTGCACACTAGAGTGGCGTATGGAGGACCACAGGGAAGCATAAGCAGACATCTCAGCATACGTTCCCCAAGTGGCCAGTAAAGCCTCTGGCTGCAGGAAAACAGTAAGAGAAGATAGGGTTCTAGGATTACGTTATTATTCATCACGTATTTGAATCTCTTGTGGAAAGGCAACAAAGTACAAAGATCTTTATGAAGGTTATGGTCAAATGCAAAGACATTGTGGATTGGAGACCGAGGCTATAGAGAAGTAATAAACGCTGAGGGTGAGGAGGAGATGACTGGTTCGGATGTGCGACCCGATCTAGTGGTGGACGAGGAGAAGCGCTGCCTTCGTCAGTGATAACACCTTTACAGTGGTCATAAGAATAGAGCGAGACTGTGTTTTTGCATATGTGTACTGAAGCTGTGTGTGTGTGTGTGTGTGTGTGTGTGTGTGTGTGTGTGTGTGTGTGTGTGTGTGTGTGTGTGTGTGTGTGGTAAACCAGGCTCGCCCTTCTGATCTTGAGCACCATAAGGCCTCACACACACCCCACACAGGCTCATGCGAGGGTTGTGCGTCTAGGAAAGTCCCAGAATGCAGCTGAGCCTGCCCATGTTTCCTCTGTTTCATCTTCAAACTATTATCTAATGTTACGTAAAATAACTTAGATTTTTCTTTTCCCCGAGGTTTGGGAAAAAAATATCACAGTTCACATTATGGAATGCACAGTGCAAAAAAAAAAAGTAAAGAATAAATCATCCAGATCATCCTTCTGTTTTCTTTCTTTAGTGGTTAATGTGGAGGAAGTGACATCATTAAGACAGGACCCACTTTGTGGTGGCCAGGTGCAAACACTCCCCTGGGGGTTTTCTTGCAGTGATAGTGGAATGAGAGGGAGCGCACTGAGGTGAAGCACAATGGTCCTCTGCCCTCCTCAAATCCTGCTTCCCAACAGAAAAGCGCTGGTCGGTTTCCTCCGAGAGCGAGGAAGGAACACGCACTGATCGGGCCTGGAACGGGTCCGTCACGGTTCGATTTCAGTGAAAGTTAAAAACATCTTTAGGCAGCAGAACAGGATTCTTCCTTCACCTGCTGCTATGTCAGTGTACACGTTGGGAGAGAAAGTTCCAGAACCCACAGGCCCAGTGGAGGCGGGGCTACTGTCCATTAGTTTAGCCACACTGCTATACTGACACGGGCAATACGGAGCCTGGGGGAAGTAGCATAGAAGTAAACAGGAAGTGACATCCCCACAGCCCCTCACAACAAAGGCACTGCTGGTCTTTAAGGCAGCGAGAGAGGTTGAGCTCACTCGCAGTCATGTGACATGGAACTTCACTGTGATTGGACAAGTACTTTGAGGAAAGGCAGACGCAGCCTACATAGAGTCCTGGTCATGTTCCATAGGTTCATCAGGGAGGCTGAAGACATAATCAAAAACATAATCACTCAAATTTACAGGCCAGACTGAATAAGATCAGCTTATTCATTATTGATCTAAAAGTAATCTTTACTCTTTAATCTTTAAGGACAGACACCCAGACCAGAATCAGTTCTAAATCTAGACTGAAAAAGACTTTCAGTGATGAATCTCAATTTAGTCCAACTGACTAAGGTTAACTCCTAGTTTGGAACTGTGAGCATGCTAATTTAAATATTAATGAAGTGTAAAGTGATAGAGGTGGTGGGGGCGTGTCTGTGGGCGTGTCTGTGGGCGTGTACCTCTTGCTGGTGAGAACTCCTACAGAGAGGGAGGCCAGGGCCCTGACAGCTGCTGTCTCCTCACAGTCACCCTTCTGTGCTCCCAGGAATGACAAGCCCACTGTACCCATCAAGGGCTTCACACATGGCCAGTACTGACCTGGACCAGTTAATGGACATAACTGGTCACTTTATCATTATTTTACCGTTTTTTTTTATATTATGAAGATAAAAAGATGCAGGCATGAAAGGCAGGAGGGAGGGAGAGAGAGAGAAAGAGAGAGAGAGAGAGAGAGAGAGAGAGAGAGAGAGAGACATACTCTGTATCTGTAGGACTCTCTGTAGGGACAGAACTCCATTAGCATTGGGCTTCTGCAGGAGAATGTCCTCAGGGAAAGGATCCTGTCATAGAGACACAGAGAGACACACAGAGAGACACAGAGAGTACAAATGAGTATTCCCAAAGTTTTACAAAAGCTGTTTTACAGTACCTGCCAAAAAGCCTTTAATATGAATATGAATATGAATGACAGAAATGTAGAAGGATACAAAAGGGACTCTGTATCAGTAAAAGGAAAAATAGATGCAAATGAAATCTGAGAAGCATCATAAATTTGTTCCTTGATTTATTGCTTGGTGGTGTGTTATAACTAGGGATGCACCGATCCGATATTAATATCTGTATCGGTCCCGATATTGGAAAAAATGTGACCAATCCATAAAGACAGATCTACTTAGACAAATTCATGAACTTAGACAAAAAAATGAACTTAGACAAGTTCAACCTTAAATATCCACTCCGACCTGAATAGAAGTAAACTTGGACAGTTAACAGGCGAGTGAAACAGAAGCACACAGAGGAGAGGTGAATCACTCGTACTCGAACTCGCGCTGGTGGTATTCCACTTAAGCTAGGTTTATACTTTACGCGTAGCATATTATTTATTTTACATTCGATGTTATAGTCATAATTGCACTGACTGAACAAATCCAAGTTTACATGTTTTTATGTGTGTTTAAGTGTGCTGTACTGGTGCAGAGTTTTCAATAAACTTGTAATTCAGTATGTCTGTGTTTAATAAAAAAAAATGTTTTAAGTCGATTCAGCACTGTTTTACTCTATCAGATCGGTATCGGCTTATACTAAGCCTCAGATATCTGAATTGGTATCGGAAGTGAAAAATGTGAATCGGTGCATCCATAGTTATAACCATGTCATACAGGCCTTATAACAGACCTATAGCAGGTCTTATAACAGACCTTTAGCAGGTCTTATAACAGACCTATAGCAGGTTGTATGTGTAATATGAACCCGGACCTCCAGTCCCAGCAGAGCGCTGACACAGGCCTCTGACGCGTCACAGATAGATGTAAGGTCATGACCCCCCTCCAGGGACAAAATCACACGACCTCCTGCCAGCGTCATGAGCTGCTGGGTGAGGAAGCCAAAACCTGAACACAGGACAAGCAGAAAGATTAGACACCGCACACTACACACACACCGCACACTACACACACACCGCACACTACACACACCACACACTACACACACACCGCACACTACACACACCGCACACTACACACACACCGCACACTACACACACACACCGCACACTACACACACCGCACACTACACGCACACCGCACACTACACACACCGCACACTACACACACCGCACACTACACACACCGCACACCACACACACCGCACACTACACACACCGCACACTACACGCACACCGCACACTACACGCACCACACACTACACGCACCGCACACTACACATACCGCACACACCGCACACTACACACACACACCGCACACTACACGCACACC
>NC_135220.1:4370215-4380215 GCF_052324685.1 Brachyhypopomus gauderio | reverse complement strand
TGTGTGTGTGTGTGTGTGTGTGTGTGTGTGGTGTGTGTGTGTGTGTGTGTGTGCTCACCTTGCCCAGGTGTGTCTGCTGTTGAGTCTCTCCAGCAGCTGGGTGCTGTGCTGCTGTTGGAGCAGTTGTGAGTGGAGTGGACGTGCGCTCTGGGGCAGTGGTTCTGAGCGCGTGCGACTCAGGGGCTTGTGGGGCCCTGCTGGACCGCCGAGCTGCACAGGGACCGGGCCCAGACCTGGAACTGGGACCAAGCAAAGTGAGTCAACACCACCACTCACTCAATACCACCACCCAAACACCACTCACCCAACACCACTCACTCAACACCGCTCACTCAACACCACTCACTCAACACCACTCACTCAACACCACCACCCAACACCACTCACTCAATACCACCACCCAAACACCACTCACCCAACACCGCTCACTCAACACCGCTCACTCAACACCGCTCACTCAACACCACTCACTCAACACCACCACCCAACACCACTCACTCAATACCACCACCAACACCACCACTCAACACCACTCACTCAACACCACCACCCAACACCACTCACTCAACACCACCCACCCAACACCACTCACTCAACACCACTCATTCAAGACCACTCACTCAACACCACCACCCAACACCACTCACTCAACACCACCACCCAACACCACTCACTCAACACCACCACCCAACACCACTCACTCAACACCACTCATTCAACACCACTCACTCAACACCACTCATTCAACACCACTCACTCAATACCACTCACTCAATACCACCACCCAACACCACTCACCCAACACCACTCACTCAACACCACTCACTCAACACCACTCACTCAATACCACCACCCAACACCACTCACTCAATACCACCACCCAACACCACCACTCAACACCACTCACTCAACACCACCACCCAACACTACTCACTCAACACCACCACTCACTCAATACCACTCACTCAACACCACTCACTCAATACCACCACCCAACACCACTCACTCAATACCACCACCCAACACCACCACTCAACACCACTCACTCAACACCAGTGTTGGGAACGTTACTTTAAAAAAAGTAATTAGTTATAGTTACTCACTACTTGCTCAAAAAAGTAACTGAGTTAGTAACTGAATTACTCTATAATAAAAGTAACTCGTTACCAGGGAAAGTAACTATTTGCGTTACAGTGAAAAGAAAGTTATATGCCAATGAATAAGGATTTTTTTTTTTGAAAAAGCAGTTTTCACAGTCAGTTGAAATGAGTAGATCAGAAAGGAGTTTAACTTTTGATATTTATTGCACATCCACAGACCAGTGCAGGAAAAAAATCCTTTAAAATCCCAAATCTTTGTAAAAAAAAAAAAAAGTATATCGCCACCTTGAAAATGCAAATTTTTTATCGGCTTGCTCCCGACTCGCCATTTCACTGGCGTGCTTCGGCGCGCGTGTAAAAACACTGGCTCTGATTGGCTATCACGTTGGCGTTGGCCATAACGCTGCCTTAGCCAATCACTTACTGACTTGTTAAGTTAAACAGGTGTTACCCCGAGAACTGTGACCTATCGAGATCTGTTACTCCTCACTAGCCTGGGCAGCGGTCCGCTCGGATTACTGTTAGTATATCAATATATAGTAACGCACCGCTTTTAATGACCAGTAACGTCAACGGCGTTGTAACGACAAGAAAAGTAATTAATTATATTATCCCGTTACTGACAAAATGACGCCGTTACCTAACGCCGTTATTTTTAACGGCGTTATTCGCAACACTGCTCAACACCACCACCCAACACCACTCACTCAACACCACCACCCAACACCACTCATCCAACACTACTCACTCAATACCACCACCCAACACCACTCACTCAACACCACCACACAACACCACTCACCCAACACCGCAGTCACTTAACACCGCAGTCACTTAACACCACTCACTCAACACCACTCACTCAACACCACTCACTCAACACCACCACCCAACACCACCACCAAACACCACCACCCAACACCACTCACTCAACACCACCACTCAATACCATTCACTCAACACTACCACCCAACACCACTCACTCAGCACCACTCACCCAACACCACCACCCAACACCACAGTCACTTAATAGCACCACCCAACACCACTCACTCAACACTGCTGTCACGACACTGATTCTGATTCACGACACTGAGACTGATTCACCCAGTGCAGTGTATTACCATAATGAATGTAGAACCTTTCTGGACAAGTCTAAGCTCACGCAGGGATTAACAAACTGCTAATGTCTGTGTTTCCTTTAAACTCCCAGGACCTGCCGCTATCTCTCTGCATATCACTGCAGAATCATGTTCATTTTCATGTAGTTACTGAATCATTAACAGTAACTACTAAAGAGCATTCCTTAAGGTTAAAATGAAAACTACAAGGGCTACAGGCTTGGAGGTTAAATCACACTGTTCTATGAAGATAAAATTGCTAAGGCCACTAGGGGGCAGCCTTGTCAAGAGTAGAAAACACTGAACAGAAGTTTGCTCTCACACACTCCAGGCCCCGCCCCCATGCTCTGCCCCAAGAAGAAAGAGAAGCGCTTTCATTAATCCCCGTAGGGAAATTCTTCCCTGCATTTAACCCACCCAGACTGACCTTCTCTGCATTTAACACACACATTCCCAGAGTGAACACACACACATTACGGTTTTGTGAAGTAACACTCACCAGCCAGCAAGGGGGCGTGGACGAGGCCGGAGGGCTCCAGGATGAGGAGGGGCTGAACGAGGGGGCCGCCCTGCTGGTCCTCCACGCTCAGAGGCACCAGAACCTGTGAGCCGCCTGGCCCGACGGGCACCCGGCCGAGCTTTAGAGATCCCAGCTCACCATCAACCTACACACAGACCACCACCACCACCACCACCATCATCATCATCATCATCATCATCATCATCATCCTGGGATTCTTACTGTATGTTAGACATGGACAGCAAGTGTATAAGATTTAAGGTTCAAAATGAACACAAATCAATCAAAGGTGAAAATACAAGTTCACCAGCTAATTTTTGGTATTCTTGTTATTGGCCCTTGGTAAGAGGAAAGTGAGAGATGGGTGGGTGTGGCTTGTGTTGGGGTGGGTGGGGTCACCTTAGCATGTGCAGGAAGACCCAGTGTGATGGTAGGGAGATTGGAAGGAGTCGGCACAGAGAAATGAGCCAGTGAACCATCTGGGAGGAGGAGTCTGTGGGCCTGCTCTCACACACACACACACACACACACACACACACACACACACACACACACACACACACACACACACACACACACACACACACACACACACACACACACACACACACACACACACACACACACACAGCTCTTCAGCATCAATTAGCTTAAAATAATTCTGAATTGCACCAATATAACCACCTTCAGGGTGAAAGGTTACAGTTAGACTTTCAGCCTTATCATAACCTAGAAAGAGCAGGCGATTTGACTAGTGTGTGTGTGTGAGATATTGTGCAAGCGTACATTTGTGTGTGTTTTTGTGGGGTTGTGTTTTTGTACAGCCCTTCTCTGGTGTCCCTGTTTAAAACATGTAATTAAGGCGCGGCACAGAACACACGCTGTCCTTCACGTCTGGACCCCCGTCGCCCAGCACCACACCCTCCCAGAACAAACTGAACCAGAATATTAACCACTGCTCCCATTATGCCTGCTGTGCATGTGACGATGTGTGTGTGTGTGTGTGTGTGTGTGTGTGTGTGTGTGATGCTTCAAAGTAATATTCAATAAATGCTGGTCAATGGCTTGTGCTGCTGAGCGGTGGTCTTTGTTTAAATGGAGCTAATGCGTGTGCTGCTCAGGTGTGGGAGAACATCGTGGGGACTGTTACCTCATGAGACAGGCCGCCACTAGGGGGCAGCACTCCATTCTCATTGGGCAGGCTGTCATTGGGGGAGCTACAGCCAGACACAGGAGTACTACTACTGCTGGGAGAAGAGTCTGGGGGTGGGGGTGGGGGGTGGGGGTGGGGGTGGAGGTGGGGGGAGAAAGGGAAGAGTGAGAAAGAAAAAAAAAAAGAAAAGAGAAATTCAATTCCGGCGAGCAGGTGAAAACACTAATCCCCATATGAATGTAAAGTGACTGGGTGTGACGTGTGACGTGTGATGTGCGTGCGACGGGTCGGGTCAGGACCGGCTTACGTACCCAGCGGGTCAGGGTTACGGTGGTGCTTCACCATGGGGGGGGGCGCTCTCCTTGCGTGTGAGGGGACTCTTCCGCGTGTGGAGATGTTTCTTTAATTTGTGCTTGACCTTCAGGTTGGGCTCAGAGGCTGAAGAGAGCACACACACCCACAGCGTTAACACCTTAACACCAGAGCGCACTAATCACACTTAGTGTTAGCTTGGTTTTTTCCAATCACGCTAATACTTCACTGGTGGGATGCTTTATGACACAGGCGTAAACATGAACATCTTGGGTTCGTGCCCTCCTCTGTATCTGAGCTCATGGTCACTGGCGGGTGGAGGTGTGTGGATGTCAGGGCGCCATGCAGCAGGGACACCAACACGTGTAAAACCACGACAGCAGCATCTGCTACACCATCACTGCACCGCCCACCACCTCACCACCGCGCTGCTCCGTTCAGGCACCATAACGAAGAGTCTGCTGCCTTCAACACCACCTACGCAGTGGTGTTGATGGGCACAAAACACAGAGCCTCTGGGTGGTGTAATCTGAGGGCTGACGGGAACCCCTAGGTCAGGCACCAGCACTTCTGATTTCACTGCCTTATTAGCCTCCACGCCGTGGAGGAAAATGTAAACCTGCTCTGCAGAAGTGCAAATGTTTCCTGGGTGTTGTTTTAAAACAAAGGTCACTCAGGAGTGCGTTAGAGCAATATGTCAACGGCTAAAAAACACCATGTCGTACAACCTAAAGGCAAACACTGAGGGTTTTACACATTTTCCCAAAAACCTTTAGGAAAACTGACAAATGGAATTGTGATTGGCCAGACGGTAGATAAATAATGTCAGAAAATTACAGACAGAGGGAGGCTGGACATGTTGGTTAGGAGTTTGTTGACTGGGCATGTTATGTGAGGGTGTGTTGGGTAGGGTGTGTAATTCAGGCTGTGTTAGGGAAAACTGTGTTGGGTAGTGGAGAAGGGGCTGAAGTTTTAATCAGGCCATGATGTGTCTGTTGAAGGAGGCCAGGACGTTCTTGGCAGTGACTCGTTTCACGTAGGTGCTCAGGTGAGACCAGATGTGTGTGTGTGTGTGTGTGTGTGTGTGTGTGTGTGTGTGTGTGTGTGTGTGTGTGTGTGTGTGTGTGTGTGTGTGTGTGTGAGACAGACATACTTGCTCTTCGCAGAGGTCGGTCATCAGCTCCATCCCGGAGGGTCTGTGGTGGTGATGAGAGGAGAGGCTGTACTGGGCCACTGGGATCTGGACCCAACTCCCTACACACACACACACACACACACACACACACACACACACACACACACACACACACACACACACGATAAGTCGAACTTAAGATATTAAGGCAGAAAGTTTTTTCTGGGCTATTTAGGGATGTTTTGAAATTTGAGTCCTTTCAGATCACACACGTGAGCACACGTGATCTGATGAAGCTGATCAATCTGGGCTTTTGTCGTTGATGCTTACGTATGGGACTGGCAGCCTAGAAAATGCCTATAAGAGTGCAGTGGGCAGGTCTGGCCTCCCTGCGTCAGACCCGAGCACGTGTGCACTTGACCCTCACGTGACCCGCACCTGTAGGGTACTGCTGAAATACTCAGAGGACTGGAGCCACTTTTCTGCTTTCGTTTCTTCAGAATCACCTCTGCCAACTTCTGCTTCACTACAGAACTGGCCACTGCACCTGTCAATCAACACAAAAGACCAATGAGAGGATGTGAATAAACTTGACTCGCTGAACAAGCTCAAATGCAAATGAGGATTTTTGATGAACATACCCAGTGGCAAATGTTTAGTGTGACCTCCCCTTATACTGAATAGCAGGAAAAGACTAAAGACTGAATCTGAAGAAGAACTCTGAGATGCTGAGATGACCCTGGTCAGAGTCAGAGTAGGTGTACTGTGTATATTTGTGCATGTACATTGGCGTATGTATATTTGTGTATGTATATGTGTATTTGTATATGTGTTTGTATATGTGTTTGTATATGTGTGTTTGTATATTTGGGAAATGTCACTACAGTCACATAAAATGAAAATAAACAGAAAACATTAGGACCGTCTCTCCAATAGAGACGGTGTGCTCACTGCCCACTAAATACTGACTTCATACTGAATTTCACACTAAATACTGACTTCATACTGAATTTCACACTTTAAATACTGACTGCCAGTAGAAGACATTTTGTTCTAGGAAACCATTTGTTGTAGATTTTTCCTGTGTACATCCTCTCAGATTGTATCTTAATAAATAGACTGAGTTTTAGTTTTAAGCGTATTAGCTCAAAACATAAATGCTGAACAGAAGTTTGCTCTTACACACTCCAGGCCCCGCCCCATGCTCTGCCCCAAGGCCCGCCCCATGCTCTTCCCCAAGGCCCCGCCCCCATGCTTTGCCCTAAGGCCCCGCCCCCATGCTCTGCCCCAAGGCCCCACCCTTGCTGAGTAGCAGCATCTAAGGGGCGGGGTGGGGTCTTCTATACTCAGTGGTGCCCTGGGTCAGTGTTAACAGGGCCATGTTTCTTCTGTGAATGCTACCTTCAGCTCCGCAAAGACACACAAGAACAAACGTAAAATATGTTGAAAATATGTCACTGAATAAACACAGAATGAAAACAGAACAATGAAGTTACAGGAAAAGCAGAGGAATTATTGTCGTTATTGTAAGTCTGTGACTGTTTTCAGCATTGTATTGAGTATGTTTTCAGTGTGTTGTGTTGACTGTAGTTTCAGTGTGTTGTATCGACTGTTTTGAGCATGCTGTATTGATTGTGTTTTCAGTATGCAGAATTTCAGTGTGCTGGATTTCAGCGTGCTGTATTTATTGTATTTTCAGCATGCTGTATTTATTGTATTTTCAGTGTGCTGTATTTATTGTATTTTCAGCATGCTGTATTTATTGTATTTTCAGGGTGCTGTATTTATTGTATTTTCAGTGTGCTGTATTTTTGAGTGTGGTATTTCAGCATGCCGTGTTGAACGCGTGATGGTGACTCAGCAGGTCTAAACAGTGTAAGATGAAACAGGCAAACGGAGCAGCGTGGAACTACCACACAATGGACTGTTCTACTGCACACACACACACACACACACACACACACACACACACACACACACACACACACACACACACACACACACACACACACACACACACACACACACACACACACACACACACACAGCTGTGTTTGCTCCAAACAGAGCAAAGTTTCACAGCAAACACACAAACATGTGCCCAATCACACATACACAAACACACACACACATATATGCGCACACAGACACACATACACAATCACACACACACAGATGCGCACACAGACAAATATTAATGCATTTCAGCACCTCAATGCCCTTTCTAAGGATTCAGCGGTAACACTAGCTGTTATTGTGTCATGGCTACTGTGCACTGTGCAAGCTAACCCTAACCCTAACTCCTTTAGCACCACTAGCCTTTAAAGGGCCCGTCTCAGAGGGTCCATGTTTACTGACTGTCCATCACTGCTCATACACAGCTCCTCATTCTGCCCATCCCAGGCCCGGCGCTGAACACATGACCACTCCCCTGCACACTTGGTCTGGGTCCGGATCTGGGTCTGTGCCCTGGGTCTATGCTCGATGAGTTGATCGAGCAGGTCTACACACTCAGGAAGGCCTACACACTCAGGTATACACACAGGCCTACACACTCAGGTATACACACAGGCCTACACACTGAGGCATACACACAGGCCTACACACTCAGGCATACACACAGGCCTACACACTCAGGTATACACACAGGCCTACACACTCAGGTATACACACAGGCCTACACACTCAGATATACACACAGGCCTACACACTCAGGCCTACACACTCAGGCCTACACACTCAGGCCTACACACTCAGGTATACACACAGGCCTACACACTCAGGTATACACACAGGCCTACACACTCAGGTATACACACAGGCCTACACACTCAGGTATACACACAGGCCTACACACTCAGGTATACACACAGGCCTACACACTCAGATATACACACAGGCCTACACACTCAGGCATACACACAGGCCTACACACTCAGGTATACACACAGGCCTACACACTCAGGTATACACACAGGCCTACACACTCAGATATACACACAGGCCTACATACTCAGGCATACACACAGGCCTACACACTCAGGTATACACACAGGCCTACACACTCAGGTATACACACAGGCCTACACACTCAGCAAGCTCACCTGATTAGAAGCTGATTAGAGTAGCTGAGATGGCCCAGGCAAACACATGCAAAACTACAGAGGATACAGGTGTGTGTGTGTGTGTGTGTGTGTGTAGTGAGGGTAGGGGTAAGGGAGCACACACATGTGTGTGTGTGTATGTGTGTGTGTGTGTGTGTGTGTGTGTGTGTGTGTATGTATGTGTGTGTGTGTGTGTGTGTGTGTAGTGAGGGTAGGGGTAAGGGAGCACACATGTGTGTGTGTCTGTATGTGTGTGTGTGTGTGTAGTGACGGTAGGAGTAAGGGAGCACACGTGTGTATGTGTGTGTGTGTGTGTGTGTGTGTGTGTGTGTGTAGTGAGGGTAGGGGTAAGGGAGCACACGTGTGTGTGTGTGTGTGTGTGTGTGTGTGTGTGTGTGTGTGTGTGTGTGGTGTGTGTGTGTGTGAGAGAGAGGGAGAGAGAGAGAGAGAGAGAGAGAGAGAGAGAGACACTCACTCTGCTGGCTCTTGTCTTTGTGTCGTATCTGTTGTAACTGCTGCTTCGCCTCCTCCTGGTCTCTCATGTGCTGCTCCATGTTGAACGAATGAACAACAGTAAACACATCACACACACAGTAAACACATCACACACAGTAAACACATCACACACACAGTAAACACATCACACACAGTAAACACATCACACACAGTAAACACATCACACACACAGTAAACACATCACATACAGTAAACACATCACACACACAGTTAACATATCACACACACAGTAAACACATCACACACACAGTAAACACATCACATACAGTAAACACATCACACACACAGTTAACATATCACACACACAGTAAACACATCACACACACAGTAAACACATCACATACAGTAAACACATCACACACACAGTTAACACATCACACACACAGTTAACAAATCACACACACAGTAAACACATCACATACACAGTAAACACATCACACACACAGTTAACATATCACACACACAGTAAACACATCACACACACAGTAAACACATCACACACACAGTTAACATATCACACACACAGTAAACACATCACACACAGTAAACACATCACACACACAGTTAACAAATCACACACACAGTTAACATATCACACACACAGTAAACACATCACACACACAGTAAACACATCACATACAGTAAACACATCACACACACAGTTAACAAATCACACACACACAGTTAACAAATCACACACACATAGTTAACATATCACACACACAGTAAACACATCACACACACAGTAAACACATCACACACACAGTAAACACATCACATACAGTAAACACATCACACACACAGTTAACAAATCACACACACAGTTAACACATCACACACACAGTAAACACATCACACACACAGTAAACACATCACATACAGTAAACACATCACACACACAGTTAACAAATCACACACACAGTAAACACATCACACACACAGTAAACACATTACACACAGTCCTATGACTGCTACTTCTGATGCAGTCATACAGCTGATGAGCTGCTGCTGCCTGTTCTGAGATCAGTGTGATCTGAAA
>NC_135220.1:4355215-4367715 GCF_052324685.1 Brachyhypopomus gauderio | reverse complement strand
AATCAATATGCACTTAATGAATGAATGAATGAATGAATGTTCGATTTATATAGCGCCTTTCCAGATTCCCAAGGCGCTTTACAATTTAACACAGTTACAAGTCACAGACAATCAATCACACACACACCGGCGAGAAGCGGCAGCCAATTGCGCACAGCGTACTCTCTACCGGAAGCCACAGCCCCCTGGGGGACTGAATGGGTTGCAGGAAGGGGAGAGAGGACAGACCCTAGTGGCAGAGCACCATCCACCACTGGGCATACAAGCACACACACGCACACAGACACAAACACACACACACACACACACTCAGACACTACTTTTTATTGAACATAGAGACACAGACACACACTCAGGGAGAATTTTTTGTTGACTGCCAATTTACCTAACCTCCATGTTTTTGGACTGTGGGAGGAAACCGGAGATCCCGGAGGAAACCCACGCAAACACAGGGAGAACATGGAAACTCCACTCAGATAGGGACTTGAACCCAAGACCCCAGTGCTGAGAGGCAAACGTGCTAACCACCAAGCCACCGTGTTGCCCACAACTCTGCTCTGATCAGATGTGCTAGTTTCTCAGTCTCTGACCAGATGTGCTGCGAATGTGTGAAAATGGGTGTGGTATGACCAAGTATCAGAATGTCCTAATCAGTGTTAATCCCAGACACGTAGGATGATTAACAGACATTACATTCCAGATTTACACAACACCTACTCATGTTCCAGCTGAGAAAATGGATGAATGAATGTCACATTTATATAGCGCGTTTTGAGACGCCCGATTTCACAGTTTTCCAACTCGCAGCACTACAATATGGTCCAGGCTGCGGTGGGATTTTCCAACGGCATTCCCAGTATTCCTGTGCAAGACTGGAAGTGTGCGGGGAAGATTCGAGCTGTGGTGACTCCCAGAACACAGCTATCACTTCAGAAGCATGTCCCACAGCTCCATGAGTGTATCAGTAACAGACTGAATATGGACCAAATGATGATTGTCACATTCCTTCACCCACTAACTCACAAGCACAAACATTCATATATGGACATACACACACACCTGTGTGTTGAGTCAGACCTGGAGATACCAGAATGTGATGCATTTTGACTATGATCAAAATTTAAGCTTGTCTAAGTGTATGCATGCGTGTGTGAATGTTTGTGTGTGTGTGTGTTTGTGTGTGTGTGTGTGTGTGTGTGTGTATGTGTGTGTGTGTATACATTTCTTGTACACACTCGTGCTCAGAAACAATGACTTGTTTCTCTAAGGCTGGCAAAGCTCTCTGAAATATGAAACTGGCTGACACACACAGTCAAAAGAGTGACTGACTGGCAGATGTTCGGGGGGAATGCACACAGGAATGTGTGTGTGTGTGTGTGTGTGTGTGTGTGTGTGTGTGTGTGTGTGTGTGTGTGTGTGTGTGTGTGTGTGTGTGTGTGTGTGTGTGTGTGTGTGTGTGTGTTGGGGAATGCCTTCAGGGGATTTGCCTTTTAGACACTTTATATGTTTCTGTGTGTATGTGTGTACACCTTTGTGTTCATGTGTTTGAATGTATGTGTTTATGTATTTGTAAGTATGTATGTTTGTGTTTACAAGTATTTATGTGTTTGTATGTCTGTAAGTCATGAATGTGTGTTTGTGTATTTCTATTTATTTTGTGGATGTGTTTATATGTGCTTGTGAATGTTTATATGCATTTGTGAATGTGTTCATATGTGTTCATGTGTGCTTGTGAATGTGTTCATATGTGTTTGTGAATGTGTTCATGTGTGTTTGTGAATGTGTTCATGTGTGTTTTGTGAATGTGTTCTTGTGTGTTTGTGAATGTGTTCATGTGTGTTCATGTGTGTTTGTGAATGTGTTCATGTGTGTTTGTGAATGTGTTCATGTGTGTTTGTGAATGTGTTCATATGTGTTCATGTGTGCTTGTGAATGTGTTCACATGTGTTTGTGAATGTGTTCATATGTGTTCATGTGTGTTTGTGAATGTGTTCATGTGTGTTTGTAAATGTGTTCATGTGTGTTCATGTGTGTTTGTGAATGTGTTCATGTGTGTTCATGTGTGTTTGTGAATGTGTTCATGTGTGTTTGTGACAGCATGTCCAACCAAGAGCAGCTCTTAAGTTTTGTTCTTTTGAAGTAAATCCGTTACCAAATACCAATTAAATCTGTATATACACCCATTGTGCAAACACACCACACACACACACACACACACACACACACACACACACACACACACACACACACACACAAGGTCTACACTGTATCCAGCTGTTTCAGTACGGACTTAATGTTGTTAATGTTTATTTCATTCAGTCTGACAGCACGTTTAAGAAAAAGTTCCAAACAGGGCGAAGAGCTCACGCCTACTTCCCAAAACAGCACGCACGGCCAGCCAGACCAGTCAGACCAGTCTCCAAAGGTTCTCTCAAACCCAGGTAAGATAAGCTGTGTGTGTGTGTGTGTGTGTGTGTATGTGTCAGTGAGTGATTATGAGACAGAGATTAAGAGAGAGAGAGAGAGAGAGAGAGAGAGAGAGAGAGAGAGAGAGAGAGAGAGAGAGAGAGAGAGAGAGAGAGAAAGGAGATAGGGAAAGAGAAGGAGAAGGGGAGGGAGAGAGGGGGGGAGGGAGAGGGAAAAAGTAAAGACAGCTGGCGGTTGTGTTGACTCCGTAGATCAGAACTAATTCTGTAATTCTCATAGATTCCACTGAAGGAATCCAGAATCCAGCATACTGCAGGAAGGATTTCACAAACCACCAGCTCCTCTTTCACAACCTCTGGAGCCTCATTCTATCCCTTTCTCCATCTCTCTCTGTTTGCCTGTCTGCCTCCCTCTGTCTACCCCTCTTTTTTATCCCTTTTTATCCTAACTTTTCTCTAGCCCTTCTTCCACTGTCTCGCCCTTTTTCTGCCCCTCCTTCACCTTCTCTCCCTGTTCTGCTATCATCTGTAACCATCTGTGACACGTGTAACAGTGTAGTCTGTAACCGTCTGTGACACGTGTAACAGTGTAGTCTGTAACCGTCTGTGACACGTGTAACAGTGTAGTCTGTAACTGTCTGTGACACGTGTAACAGTGTAGTCTGTAACTGTCTGTGACATGTGTAACAGTGTAGTCTGTAACCGACTGTGACACGTGTAACGGTGTTGTCTTTAACCGTCTGTGACATGTGTAACAGTGTAGTCTGTAACCGTCTCTGTGACATGTATAACAACGTAGCCTGTAACCATCTGTGACATATGTAACAGTGTAGTCTGTAACTGTCTGTGACACGTGTAACAGTGTAGTCTTTAACTGTCTGTGACATGTGTAACAGTGTAGTCTGTAACCGTCTGTGACACGTGTAACAGTGTAGTCTGTAACCAACTGACATGTGTAACGGTGTAGTCTTTAACCGTCTGTGACATGTGTAACAGTGTAGTCTGTAACCGTCTGTGACACGTGTAACAGTGTAGTCTGTAACCGATTGACATGTGTAACGGTGTAGTCTTTAATTGTCTGTGACATGTGTAACGGTGTAGTCTTTAACCGTCTGTGACATGTGTAACAGAGTTGTCTGTAATCGTCTCTGTGACATGTATAACAGCGTAGCCTGTAACCATCTGTGACATATGTAACAGTGTAGTCTGTAACCGACTGACACGTGTAACAGTGTAGTCTGTAACCATCTGTGACACGTGTAACAATGTAGTCTGTAACCATTTGACACGTGTAACAATGTAGTCTGTAACCATCTGTGACATGTCGTATGAGTGTAGTGTGTCTGAATACTGTAGTGTAGTGTTCCCTCCCCGCCAAAGCAGTACGCGATAACAGGTAGTGTGTCTGAATACATTAAACAGTAAGCGGAAAGTACCCGGATGGCATACTGAATCAGGCGCCATTTTGAAGTATGCAATTTCAGCACACTGTCCTATCCCATAATTCAACTGGAGCAGCAGAGGGATTAGGAGCAGAGAAAAAAATGGTGGAAAGTAGCAAGTCAGCTGTTTACAAATATAAGTAAGATACAACGGTGTATATGCAGAAATATCAATCAATTAATCAATCAATCAAATTTTATTTATATAGCGCTTTTTACAACAGTTGTTGTCACAAAGCAGCTTTACAAGTGTCTGAGTCCCTAGCCCCCAGTGAGCAAGCCAAGTGGCAAGGAAAAACTCCCTACTGAAGTACATTTTAATCTTTAAAACACAACCATACAAGAGAACTCAGATACAGTATGAAGAAACAAAGGTCAAAAGAATAAATTGAACCAGGGCTAGATATATTAAAATAGCCTATAACCTGACACGACAAGAAACATGTAACTTTCAGCTATACACAATTGTATTTAATGGATAAACAAATGGACTGTCAGGTAATCACCTTTTGTTCACTGGGGAAATAAACTGCTATCTAAAATGATTCTGTATTCACATGCATGTTGAGGGCCCACTGAGTGCCCTGTAAAGTTTACCCACACATTGAGGCCCACTGAGTACACTGTAAAGTTTACACATACGTTGAGGCCCAATGTGTTGTAAAGGATATGGAAAGAAGTCAATGTGTGTAAACAAAACGGTTTTTTATATCAATCGCTTAGCATCACTATACCAGCTTTAGCAATAGAAGTGTTGATATTTTTCTAAAATGGAAATACAATTGGAACACAACTGTCTTTTAATCTCTTTTGTGTATTTACTATTGCTTTTTAATGCTTAGTCGATGAGGCAATCAATTAAATCCTGGATTAATAAAATAATTTATTGATGTAGCTGTTTTGTGTGCTAGTGTGATGAGAAACATCTGGGAGGGTGTGAGCCTCAGACCAACATGTGGAGGTCAGCCACCCCTGGCAGGAAGGGAGTGAAGGGTGTAGGGTGTAGGGTGCAGGTTGAAGGGTGTAGGGTGTAGGGTGTAGGGTGTAGGGTGAAGGGTGTAGGGCGCAGGGTGAAGGGTGCAGGGTGTAGGGTGTAGGGTGAATGGTGTAGGGTGCAGGGTGCAGGGTGCTACACTGAGATACACAGGCACGAGGGGACATACTGACACACCACCTGACCTGAACACACACTCTGGGTCAGGGGTTCCAGCTACAGTGCGGCTCAACCCTACACACACACACACACACACACACACACAAACATGCACTCACACTCTAGCAGGAGGCGCGCAGGCAAACACACACACAGACATACATGTGAACACAGATGTGCATGCGAACACAGACACACACACACACACACACGTGTAAACACACACAAACATACAGCTGGACAGAAAAGGCACAGAAAAATGGGAAATGCAGAACAATGGGTAGCAAACTGCCAGAGAAAGCATGTGTGTGTGTGTGTGTGTGTGTGTGTGTGTGTGTGTGTGTGTGTGTGTGTGTGTGTGTGTGTGTGTGTGTGGTGTCTGAAAATAACCCTAGGCAACAAAACAGGAAGTATGGTGTAAGTGCTCTGCCCTGGTGTGGGTCAGGGGCAAGACGGCGCAGGGAACTGGCACGGAGCTCCCCGTTCCCCTACACACACACACACACACACACACACACACACACACACACACACACACACAGCTCCCCTACATTAGCAACTTCTACTCCATCTCCACTCACGTCTGTTTGTTGTGCACAGTAGAGAGAAATGTAGTCACACACATCCACACAGTAAACACATCCTCAGACAAAGAGAGAGGGAGAGAGAGTGGGAGGGATAGAGGGAGAGAGAGAAAGGGGGGAGAGGGATGGAGAGAGGGAAAGAACGAGATGGAGAAACTGGAAGGAGAACAGGGTTGGGGTTTTGTGTGTGTGTGTGAGGGGTGTGTGTATGTATGTGGGGAAGTCTATGTGTGTGTGTGAGGGGTGAGTGTATGTATGTGGGGAAGTCTATGTGTGTGTGTGGGGGTGTGTGTATGTATGTGGGGACATCTGTGTGTGTGGGGTGTGTGTGTGTGGCGGTGTGTGGGGGAGTGTACATGTGGGGGTGTGTTTGTGTGTGTGGGGGGTGCCTGTTTATGTTCCACAAAGAGTGGCATGAACCACTGCAGTGTGTTATCTATATGATGAGTGTGTAGAGTGAAGTATTTAAACCACGCACACACAAAACTGTTTATAACATGCTTTTATAACCAAAACTGCTCCAGATAAACCACAAAGTACCTTATATTTAGTAAGAACAGATTAACAGATCATCATTAACAGATCATCTTTACCCTAGCACACTACTGACACCTTCTCACCTCCATGAAGCACCTCCACCTTAACACACCTGCGATGAGGAGGAAGTCTTCTGTATTCACGAGAAGATCAGGAGAGACTGAATTATTCTGTGTTATTTTTCTGTATGATATGTAACACCACAGGGCCAAATTCCATATGATAGAATGTACATATATTCTCTGCTGGAGACTGGAGATAAAAGCATTCTCTTTGTGTGTGTGTGTGTGTGTGTGTGTGTGTGTGTGTGTGTGTGTGTGTGTGTGTGTGTGTGTGTGTGTGTGTGTGTGGGTGTGTGTGTGTGTGTGTGTGTGTGTGTGTGTGTGTGGGTGTGTGTGTGTGGTGAGGGTAGGGGGTACAGGAGGGGGGGACACTTCTGAAAACCTGAAACTCCTGAGAAAGAAACCCAAGATCCCCATTCAGCCACTGCTAGAGAAAGTATTTCAAAAACCTCCAGCCAAGGACAGGGGACGCATGCTCTCACTGTGTGCGTGTGTGTGTGTGTGTGTGTGTGTGTGTGTCTACGTGTGTTTCAATGAGTGAATAATTGCTATCTCTGCCTCCCTTTGATACTTCTGAAAGCGTGTCCTACACAAAGCTGTTACCAGGACACGTCTTTAATTTGAGCGTAATGAACCCACTCCTCAGCCTGACCCAAGGCGTGTCTGACAAGTAAAATGACCAATTCCTAAAGTTGTACCTGCAGCTGATCAAAGATTAGGCAATATGGATCACCACTACCAACAATACAGCAGATTTTATAAAGGAGAAAAGTAGTCCGGTTTCAGAGAGCCAGTGAACACCTGGCACACTGTCAAACTACAAGCGTCTGACACGATGGTCCATTATTCCAGTGTTTCTTAACCAACTGTTACATTTTCCATGTTAATTGAATCATTTTCATAAACATTAAATAAAAAGAAAGAATTGTTGCATTTATTTCTCACAGTGGCAGTGCTGTTCTAGCTCCTGACAAACCTCACACAAGCTAAATATCATGATCATCTGATCAACACTTCACCAACTCAGCACATGAACTTCCCATCTGAGCTTTACCAGAGGAGACATAACAAATGTTTAGTACAGCTGTTCAAACTGCCGTGCAAATGTCAGTTCCCAAAAGCTCATTTAAAAACGCCTTACACATCCATACGCAGTGTGTAATGTTACACTGAACAGCACATCAGTTTGAAGGAGGCTTCGTGGCTGGAGCTCTAAGGTCAAAGATCTCACTGTTGATTTCCATCACCATGGCAACTGCAGAATTCAACCACCACGGTGACAGTGGAATCCCAGCACTAAGGTTTGTGTCTCAACACCACACCCCCCCAACACCACACCCCCCAACACCATATTCAACTGGTCGTCAGTGAATGTGCACCCTCTCTGCGCTGCTGCTGTAAACCCCATCCCAGAAGACCTTCCATTTAACCCACATGTGACCACTGCTGAACACCACTGAACACCACCAAAACAAACCATCAAACTCACTGCTGAAGAACCAGAGTAGCAGGGCCAGCACAAACCTCACAAAACACACACACACACAAACCTCAGCCTCTGTATTAATATCCCCCTCTCACCGTTACACACACACAAACAAAACACACACCATACAACACACACACACACACACACCACAAACACACATACACACACACACACAAACCTCAGCCTCTGTATTAATATCCCCCTCTCACCGTTACACACACACAAACAAAACACACACCATACAACACACACACACACACACACACACCACAAACACAGACACACACACACACACACAAACCTCAGCCTCTGTATTAATATCCCCCTCTCACCGTTACACACACACACAAACAAAACACACACCATACAACACACACACACACACACACACCACAAACACACATACACACACACACACAAACCTCAGCCTCTGTATTAATATCCCCCTCTCACCGTTACACACACACAAACACAACACACACCATACAACACACAGACACACCACAAACACACACACACACACACAACACAAACACACTGCTGTGGACAGATATCAGAGAAGCTGACTCATTTAGCGTTTAGCTGAATCATGTTGTTATTAGTCTGTTGTTTTTATAGTCATCATAATTTTTGGAAATCACTACCGCAACATGAACATGAGGAAAACCCAATCACACACACACTGGAACTGTGCGGAGGAGAGCAGCCACACCCAGTCTCAAACCCAGTCTCAAACCCAGTCTCAAGACCAGTCTCAAGACCAGTCTCAAACCAAGTCTCAAGACCAGTCTCAAACCCAGTCTCAAACCAAGTCTCAAGACCAGTCTCAAACCAAGTCTCAAACCAAGTCTCAAGACCAGTCTCAAACCCAGTCTCAAACCCAGTCTCAAACCCAGTCTCAAGACCAGTTTCTAAACCAGTCTCTAAACCAGTCTCAAGACCAGTCTCTAACCCAGTCTCAAGACCAGTCTCAAACCCAGTCTCAAACCAAGTCTCAAGACCAGTCTCAAGACCAGTCTCTAAACCAGTCTCAAGACCAGTCTCAAACCCAATCTCAAACCAAGTCTCAAGACCAGTCTCAAACCCAATCTCAAACCAAGTCTCAAGACCAGTGTCATACCCAGGACCTACTGGTGGCAATAGTCCATTGACCACCAGACCACAGAGTCCGCACTCTAACACAGTGGCAAAACACTCCGTGATGAGACGTGTGTGTGCCGACTCCATAATGAGATGTGTGTGTGCCGACTCCGTGATGTGACGTGGGTGTGCCGACTCCGTGATGTGACGTGTGTGTGTGCCGACTCCGTGATGTGACGTGTGTGTGTGCCGACTCCGTGATGTGACGTGTGTGTGCCGACTCCGTGATGAGACGTGTGTGTGTGCCGACTCCGTGATGTGACGTGTGTGTGCCGACTCCGTGATGAGACGTGTGTGTGTGCCGACTCCGTGATGAGATGTGTGTGTGTGCCGACTCCGTGATGTGACGTGTGTGTGTGCCGACTCCGTGATGTGACGTGTGTGTGTGCCGACTCCGTGATGTGACGTGTGTGTGCCGACTCCGTGATGAGACGTGTGTGTGCCGACTCCGTGATGTGACGTGTGTGTGCCGACTCCGTGATGAGACGTGTGTGTGCCGACTCCGTGATGTGACGTGTGTGTGCCGACTCCGTGATGAGATGTGTGTGTGCCGACTCCGTGATGAGACGTGTGTGTGTGCCGACTCCGTGATGAGACGTGTGTGTGTGCCGACTCCGTGATGAGACGTGTGTGTGTGCCGACTCCGTGATGAGACGTGTGTGTGTGCCGACTCCGTGATGTGACGTGTGTGTGCCGACTCCGTGATGAGACCGTGTGTGTGTGCCGACTCCGTGATGAGATGTGTGTGTGTGCCGACTCCGTGATGAGACGTGTGTGTGCCGACTCCGTGATGAGACGTGTGTGTGCCGACTCCGTGATGTGACGTGTGTGTGTGCCGACTCCGTGATGTGACGTGTGTGTGCCGACTCCGTGATGTGACGTGTGTGTGTGCCGACTCTGTGATGTGACGTGTGTGTGCTGACTCCGTGATGAGACGTGTGTGTGCCGACTCCGTGATGTGACGTGTGTGTGCCGACTCCGTGATGAGACGTGTGTGTGTGCCGACTCCGTGATGAGACGTGTGTGTGTGCCGACTCCGTGATGTGACGTGTGTGTGCCGACTCCGTGATGAGACGTGTGTGTGCCGACTCCGTGATGTGACGTGTGTGTGCCGACTCCGTGATGTGACGTGTGTGTGCCGACTCCGTGATGAGACGTGTGTGTGCCGACTCCGTGATGTGACGTGTGTGTGCCGACTCCGTGATGTGACGTGTGTGTGCCGACTCCGTGATGTGACGTGTGTGTGCCGACTCCGTGATGTGACGTGTGTGTGTGCCGACTCCGTGATGTGACGTGTGTGTGTGCCGACTCCGTGATGTGACGTGTGTGTGTGCCGACTCCGTGATGAGACGTGTGTGTGCCGACTCCGTGATGAGACGTGTGTGTGCCGACTCCGTGATGTGACGTGTGTGTGCCGACTCCGTGATGTGACGTGTGTGTGCCGACTCCGTGATGTGACGTGTGTGTGCCGACTCCGTGATGTGACGTGTGTGTGTGCCGACTCCGTGATGTGACGTGTGTGTGTGCCGACTCCGTGATGTGACGTGTGTGTGTGCCGACTCCGTGATGTGACGTGTGTGTGCCGACTCCGTGATGAGACGTGTGTGTGCCGACTCCGTGATGTGACGTGTGTGTGCCGACTCCGTGATGAGACGTGTGTGTGCCGACTCCGTGATGTGACGTGTGTGTGCCGACTCCGTGATGTGACGTGTGTGTGCCGACTCCGTGATGTGACGTGTGTGTGCCGACTCCGTGATGAGACGTGTGTGTGCTGACTCCGTGATGTGACGTGTGTGTGCCGACTCCGTGATGTGACGTGTGTGTGCCGACTCCGTGATGTGACGTGTGTGTGTGCCGACTCCGTGATGTGACGTGTGTGTGCCGACTCCGTGATGTGACGTGTGTGTGCCGACTCCGTGATGAGATGTGTGTGTGCCGACTCCGTGATGAGACGTGTGTGTGCTGACTCCGTGATGAGACGTGTGTGTGCTGACTCCGTGATGAGACGTGTGTGTGCCGACTCCGTGATGTGACGTGTGTGTGCCGACTCCGTGATGTGACGTGTGTGTGCCGACTCCGTGATGAGACGTGTGTGTGCCGACTCCGTGATGTGACGTGTGTGTGCCGACTCCGTGATGAGACGTGTGTGTGCCGACTCCGTGATGTGACGTGTGTGTGCCGACTCCGTGATGTGACGTGTGTGTGCCGACTCCGTGATGTGACGTGTGTGTGCCGACTCCGTGATGAGACGTGTGTGTGTGCTGACTCCGTGATGTGACGTGTGTGTGCCGACTCCGTGATGAGACGTGTGTGTGCCGACTCCGTGATGAGACGTGTGTGTGCTGACTCCGTGATGTGACGTGTGTGTGCCGACTCCGTGATGAGACGTGTGTGTGCTGACTCCGTGATGAGACGTGTGTGTGCTGACTCCGTGATGAGACGTGTGTGTGCTGACTCCGTGATGAGACGTGTGTGTGCCGACTCCGTGATGAGACGTGTGTGTGCTGACTCCGTGATGAGACGTGTGTGTGCTGACTCCGTGATGAGACGTGTGTGTGCTGACTCCGTGATGTGACGTGTGTGTGCCGACTCCGTGATGAGACGTGTGTGTGCCGACTCCGTGATGAGACGTGTGTGTGCCGACTCCGTGATGTGACGTGTGTGTGCCGACTCCGTGATGTGACGTGTGTGTGCCGACTCCGTGATGAGACGTGTGTGTGCCGACTCCGTGATGAGACGTGTGTGTGCCGACTCCGTGATGAGACGTGTGTGTGCTGACTCCGTGATGAGACGTGTGTGTGCCGACTCCGTGATGAGACGTGTGTGTGTGCCGACTCCGTGATGAGACGTGTGTGTGCCGACTCCGTGATGAGACGTGTGTGTGCTGACTCCGTGATGTAAGCACTGATGCTGATTTGCTCCTCCACCACTCCACACATCTCAGCTGTTGAGCCCACTCCAACCCGTCATCTCGAGTTCTGCTACCCACATGACTTGTATGTGTGTGTGTGTGTGTGTGTGTGTGTGTGTGTGTGTCTGGAACTTGATAGCTGCATCAAAGAGTTTCTTAAGCAGATGGGGTAAGCTGGAGGGTAATGATTGTGTGAGATGAGTGTGTGGCGGTGCACCACACTTTAGTAGGCAGTGTGGTTAGAGGGATCATGGAAGTGAATGAGCACCCATGTATGACTGGAGATCTCAGGAAAACTCACGTAGAGATGCAGACTGCAGGGTTGGTTAACATAGCAACTGCAAGTGTGTGTCTGTGTAAAAGAATGTCAGTGTGTGAGCATATGTGCATATGTGTGTGTGTGTGTGTGTGTGTGTAAGGTGGAGGGGGTCACAGGAGTGTCAGTGTGGCCCTGAACAGTGATCTATTATGCATAGAGAGGATAACATTTCTGTCCTGACAAAGTTTCCAAACCCTCTCATGTTCTCTTTCCAAAGGCGGCGGGTAACAGTATTAAAACATTTATCAGCAGTACCACTAAACATTACCTCAACATGCTCACACACACACACACACACACACACACACACACACACACACACACACACACACACACACACACACACACACACACACACACACACACACACACACACACACACACACACACACACACACACAATCTCTTCAAAGTGGTAGTAAAATACACCAATCATG